>NC_000071.6:99875835-99960835 GCF_000001635.26 Mus musculus
TGCACCGTATATACCTCCATGTGTGGAGTCCAGAGGTCAGTGTAGGATGTCTCGTTCAGTCACCTCATCTTTTGAAACAGTGGCTCCCTGAACCTGAAGCTCACCGATTCAGCCTCACTGGCTGGCCTGCAAGCCTGCAGACTTGTGTCTCTGACTCTCTGGCATACGTGCTCAGGGTTATGTGGCCAGGCCTGGCTTTTTAATGTGGATTCTGGTCCTGAAACATAGCCCCACTCCACTGACTGAGCCATCTCCCCAGCCCACCCCGCTCCTCATTTCTCTTACACACAGAAACCTTCCTGGAGCCTTCCTGCAGCAGAGTCCCTAATCCATGTGTTCAGCATGGTCAATGCAAAGCCTAATTGTTCATTGCTTAAAGTGGTCGACATTACCCAGACACATTTACAGACTTTCATTCTGAGATGTTACATCCTTTTGCTCAGTGACTACTAACCTTATCTAGAAGTCTCACTATGCTGAGTTGCTATATGTGATTCACTAAGAAAGGCCTCATATTTACCAAGAGTGTGAAATTCCCGCTGACTAACAACGCCCCGCTGTGGACCGACCACGTACATATTCATTGTCTTATTTAATCCTTGTGAGGTTAGTGCCATTATTAGTATTTCACAGATTAAAAACATTTATAACTGCATTAATAATTAATATTAAGTGGCCTTGGCCAGCCAGAGATGATAAGAGATAGACTGGGAATCTGACCCACTTATCAAGTGGCATTATACCAATTACTTTCGGGCTCTTTGTAAGGAAGGAGGAGTCCGGGCTTTGTCGTGTTTTATTATGTGGTTGCACTTTTAAGAATCGTGAAACTTGGCGAATGTCATTTAAATCCACCATGATCCTTAGCATTTTGTTCTGTGAAGTAAGAAGCAGAGTAGTTCACAGTGCCCGGTCACTGACACAGCAGCAAGTGAAGAGCAGTGGAGGAAATCCCTGAGCCCTCCCCACTAGTACACAGGCCGTTGGCTCTGCTGCAGCCCTCCTCTGCCCATCCTGGCTCCAAGCATGGCTTCCTCTGTTCATGTATTCATTTGGGAAATCCTTTGGAGCCAGGAATTTTCAGGACAAAGACAAAGAAACAGCATTCTCCTTAAAGGCCTGTCCCACTGCCCGGATTAGCAAATTTCATGGAGAGATTTAAAGTGCAATGCTTCTGTATTCTAAGCTCGTGGAATCAAATTAATAATAATCATAAACTGGGCGTGGTGACATATACCTGTAATCCCAACACTCGGGAAGGTGAGGCAGGACAGCCATAAGTTTGAGGTCAGCTAGGGCTACACAGTGAGTTCTAAACTACTCTGCATTACAGAGTCAGATTCCATCTCAAAAGAAAAAGTAATTACAGGAAAACAGAGGGATCTGTAGTTAGAGGATAATGAGAGAAATGACCAGACCCATAAATAACAATTCAGTTTCCCACCAACATTCATCAGATGACCCCAAGGGCATCCAGATAGGACCGGCATTTTCTCAGTCCCAAACATGGCCCAGTTCACAACTCATTATGACTGTATCAATTCCAAAGCTTGCTGGTCTGACCCCAGTTTGCATGACAGGATCCACTGGGGCTCTGGGGCAACCCTGATTTCCCAGATGAGTGATGATGGACATTTACCACGCTAGAGAGCCAGGGTGAAGATGAATAACTTAACGTTTTGCAAAGTGTTTTGAATCCTCACTCATACAGCTGGCTGCTGTACGATTAGCATTTGCTTGCTTCAAGTTCCCGCCATATTTCAAGACCCTCAGGAAGACCGAGATTAAAGGCAATGCCCAGGAACCCGCTGATGGCTTTTAGATTGCACTTCCCAGAGGCTGGCGAGCTGACAGAGACAGAGCACCCCTATTCAGCGCCTCCCTTACTTTCAGACGCACACTGCACCCTTACTTTCAGACATGGGATCGAGAGCACAAAAGTCACATTTGAACTGACATCTGATGTCCCTCAAGGCCATGCGGCAGACTGCCACCACACTGTTGTATTTTGGAACATTTCCAGGCTAATGGCAAAATGATTTCTCATGGGACCATGGAAGGGGGGAGGATCGAGTGGAGATTTATCTTGCTATTTAAGAAACTAAATATTTTGAGTGGTAATCACTGAAACTGTCTTAAAATGTGTGGCTTCTAGTAATTTCCAATTTGACTAAAACTATACTTACAGTCTGATTATCCTTGGAAAAACTGGAACAAGGCTCGGTTTTTAAATTCTATATTACTGTTTCATCCTCAAGAGTGTTTTTTTTTAATTAGTTGACAGTTGGACACATGGTTTAAACAATAAAAACACATCCATCCACCCAGTAAGGAGAAATGACTGGATTGCGTCTCCCTTTGAAGCATCTTGCCAGTCCTTTTGAGTTTTGTTAAAGAATATCAGAACAGGAAGCTGTCCCTTTGATAATTATGAGACCTATGCACAGCTCTCAGAGATTTCCACAGCAAGACCGGGGCAGCTCTGTAAGCCAGCGGACATGATGACCAGAGCTTCGGAAATCTACATTTGGAGGGTTCTCCTTATAGAGAAGTCTGACTTTTAAATAAATAAATAAATAAATAAATAAATAAATAAATAAATAAGTCACAAACTGTCTGAGGTAGTGCCATAAATATTATCAAAATTGACTATAATTATCAAATTTTTAAGTGAAATGTGGAAAATTGTAACTTTATCAAGGCCTATTTTGAATTTCTGATTTTCTTCTTTTTGGTTATGGTGAAGAATAACAGTAATTTCTGTAGCCTTGGCCTTCCAGGATAATCTCCGAGTGTCTCCTTCCAGCTGCACTGAGAAGCAGATACAGGAAAGCCATCAGTAGGCAAGAGACCCCCCCCCCCCATCTCCTCAAATAAATTTCAAAATGACCAGAGTGGCGCTGGATGGCTTGCCCTCAGTAAATAAGTCGACGAATGCCCTTTTTTCTTTTCTTTTTTTTTTGGCCAAAAAAAGAAGCCAGGGACTTTTCCGTCATTTAGTGACAGTAATTCCTCAGCATTAGCTAGAGAGGCAGTGACAAGGCAGAGAGGCACAAAGAGTGGAGGATGAAGTTGTGTCGGGCGTCTTCTCTGTGCTGCTCCCTAATTCCAATTAAAAAGCTGGTCCCTACATAGGAACAAACATAACCAATCATCATTATCATCACCTTTTCTTGCACACCTACCATATGAAAGTTACCTTGTAGACATCGTTGTTAATATTTCCAATAACTCCATAAGATCAGAATGACTGACCCCCATGTTACAAATGAGAAAACCAAATGTTGAGACATTCAGTCGCATGTCCAAGCACATGTAGCTAGTTCTGTGCAGAAGAAGCAGAGTTTAAACTCAGGCAGGGCTGTCAGTCCCACAGCTCACACAGACCCAGGCAGCCTGAACTGTAGCGCTGAAAGCACATCTTTCTCTATACTTTGCAAACTTCTTAGATACTTGGGTCCCTGTTATGTGTGTAGTCTTCAAAACACATAGAAATCGTATAAAAACGGCTACATTTACACAGTTGCTATGTGGCAAAACTTTTCCTGGGAAGCAGCAACACCATGTCAATAAGTCCCAGATAGGAACCCACAATAACCAAAGAACAGATAACACCAAAGTCCAGATTGGTGGACCAGTGGATATTGGTGCTACTTACAGAAATATGGGTGAGGGCTTAGTTGCAGGAGCAGGAGTAACTCAAAGACAACTGCATTGACAGCTCACAAAACTGGTTGCCTGGAGCACACTGCACAGCCTGCGGGCAGCTCATCAAGTTGGAGAGTGTCCTTTCCAAGTGCCTCAGTTGGTCTAAATCTCTTCCAGGAAGTTTGGCTGGTTTCTGCTTCTTCCAGGCAGCTGATTTGGTCTCAGTCTTCCTTGCATCTTGGCTTGTCTGAGAGAGACTCTCAACACTCTGCTGTTTACTCTTGGGAGGGAGGAGCCTAATGAATCTGGTCAGTTTCAGGGACTTCCTGAAGCTATTTTGACTTGTTCACCTTCCTGTTCATGGAGAGTTCCTGAAGAATGAAATGTCTCTATCTCAGAGGGTGCTGTTAGACAATGCCCTGCCCCTTCCTCGGGTTCTTATATTCTTTCCACATGCTCTTCTAAATGATCCCTTAGCCTGAGAGGGGGTGGCTGTAGATGTCCACATATGGATAAGAATTAGGTCACTGGACCATAACCACAGTCACTTGCTCCCAAGAGCGTAGCCAGTGATTATGAGTTGAGGCTGACAACTGATCTATGCATGCAAGCACACATGTTTACAAGGTAGTGTGATAGGGACATCATCTCCATCTAGGAAAACCATAGAAGTTCCTTCTCCACTGGAACCTATGGCCTCCCCAGCCACAAATTTTTGTTCTGCTCACACTACCAGAAGTGAATGCCCTCTTAGGGAGTGGGGCTTAAATCCAATCAAAAGGCTGCTGGTCTCACCCAGGACAGCCAAGCCACTGTTGTGTAAACAGGCGCAGCCAGCCTCATAGGTGGGTATTTTAGCATGCAAGATCCATAGGCAAGCAGCAATGTTGGTAACAGTTATCCACCAGAAGCCTGTGTGGCCACTTCTGGCACTGTGAAAGTCCCAGGTCCTACAGTTAAAGCATGCCGAGTCTTCAGCAATTGAGTCTTACTGTCTAGTTCTGGCATAAAACCAACAGCAGGAGTAATAGCCTTTCACAGCTCACAAGGAGGCTTACTCCTGGCTCTGGGGTTTTCATTCAGTAACCTTATATCCTCTGGGAGTGTCTTTTTAAAGATTTTTTTATGTATATGGGTGCAGTGCAGCTGTCTTCAGACACTAGAAGATGGCATCGGATCCCATTGCAGATGGTTGTGAGCCACCATGTGGTTACTGGGAATTGAACTCAGGACCTCTGACAGAGCAGTCAGTGCTCTTAACCGCTGAGGCATCTCTCCAGCCCCAGATCTTTTTCTACCCATGTAGTAGCCTTCTGATTCATTTCTGTTTAATTAACTCAACCCCTGTAGGTAGAAGCGCCATCATACCTGGTTGTCTCACCAGTGACTTTCTAAATCTTCCAAACACTCAGAGGTTTACATGCTGCCATCTACCTGACAAAAGCTTCTCCAGATGATGGGCAGGGCAAGGCCACCATCCCATAACCAACAGTGGGTTACAAAGATCACCCTGGTGGAGCTCTCTGACAGTCCGTGATCATCTGTACTTAGCAGTGCTGGTGAGCCCAGTTCACAACTAAGTAGACACTAAAGTGGAACCCAGCAAGGTCTGATACAGCATGCAAAGGCTCCACCCATCCATGTCAGTTGCTTCCTCCACAGATCAAGCCTGGGTCCTAAACATGGACAAGGGCTCTAACTTAATTAGCGCCCTGTAACACTTGGTCATTTTCTCTGAGCTGTTACATTTTCATATTCTAGAGCTCTTCCCTGGATAAATTACTTTGTCTAACTTAATCAGTTCAGACCTACTGGAGGCCAAATGTGAACTTGGCCCTGCTCTTCCCTGCTCCATGTGCTGACTCCCTGGGTCAGATGGACCCTGGGTTAGCCCTGCAGCTGTTAACCTCCCCATTCACCATACCTGGTTGTTGGAAGAGGCCCTGGCTGGGCAAACCATCTCCATCCCTAGAATAACCTTTGGCTGGAGGGAAATTCCCCTCCTTATTCTGGGGGGATAAGTGCCCACCCTTGGCCAGGCTTGATCATCTTTGCCTGTGTTGCTCTGTCACGGATACCTGCTATGACCTGCTCCTCAGCCTTCAAAGCCTTGCAGAGGCTCCTCAGCACACGGTTTGGTTTCCTACCAGTTTTCTCCTTAGGAACTCCAGCTTGACATGCACATGTCTGTGACAGCCCAGACCGACCTGTTCCTCTGTGACAGCCCAGATCAACCTATGCCTCAGCTTTACTGTTTTCTTATCTCCTCTGGGCTGCTTTATGGACAGACAGTCTTCATGTGCTAATGTAAGTCATCTCTGAGATCTGCCAAAGCCTCTTGTACTTATTAAAGAGCCTGCCCCACGACAGGGCTCCGCAAAGCCACTAAAGCTCCCTACGAGCCTTGAGATCCCTGCTGGATCAACTTCTCCTTTAACTCCTCTCTGAACAAAGTTCTGGAAGGACTCTGGCCAGTCTGAGCATGGCAAACATGGCTTTGGCAGGCCTTGCCCTGCCTCTTGTCCCTCTGCCTTGCTAAAAGCCAGTTGGATTATACTCCTAAAGCTAGCCACCACAAGGCCTGTTTCCTTTTTTGGTCACTTCCTCTTCCTGAGACTGACCACCAAAGTCAGGCTCTCAAAGTACTGAAGTCCAGCAATCAAAAGCCCCCTTTTGCTCACCCAACTAACATGCCCAATCAAAACTAACCAATTCATCCTAACACGGGGTTTCCTTTTCCCCTTTATAAGCTGCCATTTGCCTAGTCTGTTCTTTCTCTATCCAGAAGCAGTCCTTTGTCCCTCTGGGGCAAATACCCCTTGACCCTCTCCTCTGTTCCTTTCCCCTTCTCCCTCATCTTCTTTAATGCTCCCATCTGCATGCTGGATGACAGATCCCACTTCCCTGTTTTTCTATTAAAGGTCAGACCTGTGGGCTATATCCTATGGCTTTTAGAGAGTTCTCTTCATTCTCTGAATGGTCTCATGGGCTCCAAGTTCTTGGATCCCAAGAAGGGCTTTTGAGCATGGATCTAACTTGTGCTCCCTTTTCCTTCTGGCCCCCAAGTCTTAAGAGAGGCAAGCTAGCCTCTCCACACTAACTTACTTGCCAGGTCAGAGGCTAATGAGGAGGATGTTGCCACATCTCCCTTTCTTGTTGCAATTGCTCCGCTACACAAACAAGTTTCTGCCTGGCTACCCTCTCAGCCTCAGATGCATTTCTAACTGCACACCACACAGGCTGGGTGACCTCTGCTGCTGCAGCTGGCAATCTCATCCTTGGACACTAATCTCAGACTGCAAGGTTTCCTCGAAACCTTTACCCGATTCCAGGGCAGCTCTGTATTCACACAGTGGACCCCACTCACCAAGGTGGCATGCCACCGCATACCACACACACACACACACACACACACACACACACACACAGAGAGAGAGAGAGAGAGAGAGAGAGAGAGAGAGAGAGAGAGAGAGAGAGAGAGAGACCACATCCTGGGATTCTTGCCACATACATTCCTATTCCGCGTGGCTCAGCCTTAGTTGCTCACTACCAAGCAAGAACCATGCAACCATGGCACAAAGACATACTAACTCACACCAGGAAAGGTCAACTCCATGAGAATGCCCCTCTGCAGATGTCCCCTCCCCAGGCTGCTCAGCCTCTGCTGCACGCCTTGCTGCCCACAGCCAGGACCATGCGCTCAGTCTTCATCCTTAGTTCTGTCAGGCATCAGTTATGTTGTATGACTAAATGTTTCCTGTGGAATTGCTATGTACATGTCTCTATTCGACCCAGATGGAAGACCCACAATAGACAAAAGTACAGAAACCTCCAAAGTCCAACTTGGCGGACCAATGACCTTTATTGGGGTTACTATAGAAATGTGGGTGAGGACTTAGTTACAGGAGCAGAAATGACTCATGCACAGCTGCATCACCAAAGCCCAACCCAGCATGGGTGACAGCTCTCAAAGCTGGGAACCTGGAGCACACTGCACAGCCTGCAGGCAGTGGAAGAGGTTGGAGAGGATCCTTCCAGGTACCTCGGTTGGTCTAAACCTCTTCCAGGCAGCTTGGCTGGCTTCTGCCTTTTCCAGGGAGCTGATCCACTCTTGAGAGTCTTCTTTTCAGCTTGGCTTGTCTGAGAGGGATTCTCAGCTTTGACTGCTTACTCTTGGCAGGAGGGCCTAGTGAATCTGGTCAGTTTCAGGGACTTCCTGAAGGTATTTTGAGATCTTTTCACCTTCCTGTTTAAGGAGCTTCCCTGCAAGATGGACTGTTTTCATCTGAGAGCAAACTGTTACACAATAATAGTTCATATTGAAACTTAATATTTAAAAGTTTATTTGGTATCACTTTGACAATATAATGTTCAACCTGTATGATATAATGTAGATTACAGCATGTATTGAAGCTCTCCTTAGGAACAGAACCAATTTATCAAATCAGCTTATGCAGTAGGAACTGGGTAGTCCAACAATGGCTGACCACAAACCAGAAAGGCTTAGAACCTATAGCTCTTCCGTCTACAGGCTGGGTGTCTCAATAGGGCCGCTCTCATGCTGAAGGCCTAAATGATTCCTGGAGAGTTAGTAGCCTCTAGTCCATAATGGGTGTGCAAAAAAGCTGAATTCCATTGTCAGTGAAGGATAGTGGTGGTGGCCGCTGCAACAGAGTAGATGCACCCACCAGCCAGGAGCAAAAGAACAGCAGGCAAAAGTATCACTGCTTTTCCCTTGGGGCCCTCTATGTCTGGGTCACTGTCCAAGGTGCTGCCAGATGAGGGAGGGACAAGCCATTCCCTCAGCTAATCCTTCCTAGAAATACTTTCACAAAATCCACTGGAGGCATCCCTTGATTCCAGGTCCAATCAAGCCAAGAATCGAAATTAGCTATCCCACGGCATATTGGAAATGCTTATGTACTGCAGCAGCTACAATAAAACCTGTAACTCATTCTGTAGGACATAGCATATGTCCGGATAACTAAAAGATTGGGTCCCTATACATATACTATTTTCACACAAAAGCAAACTCACAAGAGAATTAAAAATACTAAGTAGCATGCAAACCATTTAGTATGATAAATGGCTGGTATATTAAATGGCTTCCATGCTACTTAGCATCCAGCATATAAGTAATATTATACGAGTGAGCAAAAATCTACTTACACTGGCTTTCTTCTGCTCTTAATACACCAACTTATTGTAGCCAACTAATATAAGAGCCAATTGTATAAATGTGTGATATCATACTAAGTATTATGACTTATCTTCCTACTGTAAGCAATTTTTCAAAGCACTTAGTAAAATATGATTGGTCCTTTAAGTGAATGGCTGAGAGCCCCAGTTGGTAATGGACACTCTGCGTCACACGGTGTGAGAGTGACACCCACATGGACTGGAGGAAGCACTGGTGTTGTCTCTTACTCTGAGAGAGTCATAGGAACCATGTGAACCTGTGCCAAGGGTTTGGTGGGGCATCAGGGGTGACAGGGGACAGGAATCAGAGCATTCCTAAGACATGAGACACATGGCAGATGACCCCACATGAAATATGAATTGCCCTTCCTGTTAGTAGAGAAAATCTGCACCAAAAGAACAGCCCATGCCGTGGAACTAACCCGTAAGGTGAAAATGGCCCAATCTGGTGAAATCTGTGCTAAGTCAGGGAAGAAAACACAAACCCTGAGCATTCCCTGTCTGCTGCTTAGCCCTGGAGAGTAGCCTAAATTTTTAATGCCTGTTCTAAAATATTCATCATCACTAAAACTTAAAATAGACCAAGCTGGTGGTAATTGCAGCTGCCTGACACAACGGTCCTCTCTACCCCCATGTCCCACAGTCTAAAGCAGTGGTTCTCACCCTTCCTAATGCTGCAATCCTTTAATACAGTTCCTCATGTTGTGGTGACCCCAAATCATAGAATTATTTTCATTGCTACTTCACAACTGTCATTTTGCTACTGTTAATAATTGTAAATATTTGAGGGAGATAAAGGTTTGCCCTGGTTGAGAACCACTGGTCTAATGAACCAGGCTATGAGAATCTGTTTCATTATTTGCTAGGTTAGATGTAGGCTTTTCTCTATCATAGTTTCCTGTATACCTCTCTCTCATCTTCCCTCTCCTGTCAAATTAGAGACAGGTACAGAGGACGTGTGTCCACATACATTTGTCTCATAATTCCTTCTAATTAACTGGGCACTGAGTATTACAGAGCAGAGAAACTAAACATGGAAAAGGTGTTTGACAACCAGCTCATTGGGCAGACAGGCCTGTGCCCACAGGACAGTTAAGAAAGAAGTTAGCACACAGGGCCCTCGTGGCAGTGTGAGGCCTTGGTGGCTTTGCTGAGTCCTGAGACATTATAGCTTTGTGATGTCTGTGAGATAGCTGAGGCTCTAGCAGGTCTGAATTATGTAAACCTGGTAATTGGGTTTTTTTAATTAGTAAAGCAATCAAGAAGAGATAGATGCAAAGAGACAAACATGTCTGTCTGGGAAACGTGAAGGCAAATATTGCAAGATCTCTGTTGAGCCAGAGGTACTAGGGAAATATTAACAGGAAGCTTTTCAGACCTGAGCAATCCTTCATAGGACACGTAAGTGACAGACAGAATTGTACGAGTGAAAAGACTAAGGTTACCCTGGGAGTGGGCAGTTGTTCTCATGTGTATTCTCCCCTGAAAGAAAGCACAAAGGGGTGAAGATGGTTAGTCCAGCCTGGGCTCCTTCCAGCAGCCTGGTGTGACCATGGTAGGCATGGGCCATGGTGCTGCCTTTGTGCTTGTAGGAGGTGGGAAGTCTGCTCCAGCAGCAGTCATGTCAGGCCAGAAGGTGACCCTCCTGCCACTCTGCCTGACCTTGCCTGAGCAGTGAAAGCCAACCCCATGAAAACCATTATGGGTGGAGAGATGCCGAGGTCCCATGGCGGCAACAGTACCCCAGGTAAAGAGCCTGCATGTCTCACAAAAGATGCCTATAGAGTACGGAGGACTAGATGAAATGGTATCTTCTATCAGAGCCAGCCTCCCCCACTGCCCTTTTGACAAGACAACTGGTATAAGGAATGGATCTTTCTGTGGTGTGTTGGACTAATCCCCTTCATATTCCCTTAGTTTCCTAAGACCAGTTAAGGCACTTGCTTAGAACAGATGGTGGTAACCTTTAGAGAGCCTGCTCCCCATCTGTAAAAGTGTTTCATTATCTAATACTAACCCTTGAGTGTCTTAGAGATGTGGAAAAACATCTGCAAAAACAGTAAAAACTGTAATCAAAGAGTCTGAACGAAGGCACCATGTGATGGCGGAAAGAGGCACTTTCAGGAGCTACAAGGTTGTTGAATGGGAATTCCATTACCACAGGTAGGCTATGCTGGGATTTATTGGCCATAAGACCTTTGGCTTGGTGGATGACATTATACTCTGTTGTGGAAAGTGAAAAGATTAAACTGGATCTGAGCTTGAAGTTCCCTCCTGTGTGGTTTCCAAGGTGGTGGGACACGCTGTGGAGGCTGCTGGGAAACAATTCTCATCAACAATCCTGGACTCTGTGCTATACTATCAACGGGCCAGACAAGGGGTGCTCACTAGCAAATCAGGAGCGTAGCCTCTGTAGGTATAACCAACTGCTTTGGGACTGGATTTAAAGCCCCAGGACAAAATTCATGTCTGGTATTATAAGCCAATGCAAAATCTCATAGCTTGGAGGGTCATGAGCCCAGTGGAACACAAACGGCTATTGTTTTCCTAAATAGATACAGTGTGCCTGTCAAAGAGCATTCTGAGCATTTTTATTTATGCCTACAGTGTATTCCTGTCAGCCTTGGTCATGGACATAAGCTTCCTCTTTCCAGTGGGTGGTGGTTACAGCAGAGACTCATAGCTGCTCACAGCACTGAGAAGTGACAGTTGCTATGGCCCAGTGGCCCAATGCTCAGCCACAGTGGAAGACAATAATCATACATCTACACCTCTCTTCCAACATTCCCAGAGAACAGCAGGGAAGAGGCTGAAAGAATGCCAGAGTTGCCAGGAAGGGCAAAGTGCTATGTAGCTCTTTCCTCCAAATTGAAATATACCCTCTTCTGGGAGGTAGGGAGGTTATTAGGACTGAAGAAGATAACAAAATGTATAATATTTGGGTCATTGTAAATATAATCAAGTTAGGATGAGATCATATTGAATCAGGATGGCCCACAATCCATCTTAATACCCAGAAAATGCCATTTGACTACAGAGGCAGAGACTGGACAGAAACATCCATAAATCAACTCATCTTATTATGAACCCAATAAAACCCAGTTCTAACCACTGTCAGAAGAGAAAATAAATCACAGCCCAGTTCCAAATACTACCAGTATCTACTACCAAATTCTAGAACAATACAGATAAGAAGAAAACATCATCAAGTTGGATTAAATCCCAGCAGTGAAACACTGTCTTAACATTAGAAAATTAAAAATATTATTCACATTAAAGATTAAAGATTAGTGTAGTGGCGCACGCCTTTAATCCCAGCACCCAGGAGGCAGAGGCAGGCAGATTTCTGAGTTAGAGGCCAGCCTGATCTACAGAGTGAGTTACAGGATAGCCAGGGCTACACAGAGAAGCCCTGTCTCAAAAAAACAAAACAAAACAAAACAAAAAAAAAAAGATTAAAGATTAACAGAACTATATAAGCATCTCAACAGAATCAAAAAAAAAAAGTATTTGATAAAGCTTACACTAACAACTCTTAGCAGGCCAGACATTCTTAATCTAACACAGAATAACCTTTAAACCCTCTAGCAAACACTGTAGCCTCATAAAACACTATAACAATCATTTAAGACAAGACTGTCTACCATCTGCAACCATATTCATCATTGGTCAGACACCCTAAACAGATGGGAGATGGATGGATGGATGGATGGATGGATGGATGGATGGATGAATGGATGGACAATAGTTAGATAATAGATGACAGAGATATATGATAGGTAGGTAGGTAGGTAGGTAGGTAGGTAGATAGATAATAGAGGCATATGATATAGATGATGGTGATAAACAGACAGACAGATAGATGATAGATAAAATGCTTTAGAATCAAAAGGAAGAAATAGTCCATTCAGAGATCATATGACTACATTAAGAATAAAAACGAGTTGAGTGCTATGACAGACCCCTTTTATCCCAGAACTCAGGAGATGGAGGCAGACATATATCACTGAGTTCAAGGCCATCCTGGTCTACACAGTGAGTTTCAGGCCAACCAGAACTACATGATGAGATACTGTCTCATAAATGAATGAATGAATGAATGAATGAATGAATGAATGGAAATAAAGCATTAGATGGTAAGAGATTCTTAGATGAATAATATAAAATCAAGGTATAAGAATCTACTGCATTTCCATTAACTACTAACAGAAAGACAGGAAATATTTAATAAGTAAGGTCTGTGGAGATGGCTCAGTTAGTAAATGTCTGTGGTGCAAGCAGGAAGAGCTGAGATTTCATTCTCAGCACCTACACAGAATGGAGTGGGCAGGCAAGGAGACACAGCTGAGAATCTCAGCACTGGAGGGGCGGAGATGGAAGGATCCTGGGGCTTGCTGGCCAATTAGTCTAGCCACACTGGTAAACTGCAGGTTCAATGTGAGATAAATAATAGAGGTCATGGAATACCATACACGAAATTCAGGGGGGTGGAACCTTGCTGGGGATAAGGAAATGAGATTAGTAAGACAGCCTTGTTGCCGTGTTCTTATGCCAAGCTTTTCGAGAACCAGGGGTCCCAATTATTCCCTCTTATTTACAGATATTAGGCTGTAATACAAACTTTCTATAGAACTCAAACTGTTAATATCTCTACAAAGATGCCTAGGACCAAACATAATCCAGAGTTGGTTCCTTAGTGACACAATGACATCTTCAAGAGCTAAGATCCTCTCTGGTCTCACATTTATTCTGCAATCCTCATGATATCAGCGAGTTCAGAGGTACTGAATCAGAGATGTGCAGTTAGGGATCAGCAGACTATGTTAAAAGAGCCTTCTGATGTCCACTGAAATTTAGGAACCATAGCTCAGGGCTAGATACTCTTGACAGATGTGTGTGTGTGTGTGTGTGTGTGTGTGTGTGTCTGTGTCTGTGTGTGTCTGTGTGTCTGTGTGTGTGTGTGTCTGTGTGTGTCTGTGTGTCTGTGTGTGTCTGTGTGTGTCTGTGTGTGTGTGTGTCTGTGTGTGTGTCTGTGTGTGTGTCTGTGTGTGTGTCTGTGTCTGTGTGTGTCTGTGTGTGTGTGTGTGTGTCTGTGTGTGTGTCTGTGTCTGTGTCTGTGTCTGTGTGTGTGTGTGTGTGTGTCTGTGTGTGTGTGTGTGTGTGTGTGTGTGTAAAATACAGGGACCAGAGAAGGGTTGAGGGCCACTGAGGAAGCCAAATGTGAACCCATTCAGGAGGATAGGAGAGTGCCATAGATCAGAAAGGCCTTTTCAAAAATAGCAAGAAAATGAGACAGAGAAGTCACAGTAGCCCAAAGCCACTTAACTGATTAGGACTCATTTGTTGCAGATGAAGTAAAAATTCATTTTCCCAAATGTCAATCTAATAAATATGAAAAAAGCCAACTCCTTCTTTTCCAATTACAAATATGCCTACAGGGTAATTGTAATTTTAAAGAGCCTTGGTGTGAACAATACAACTAATTCCCTTATGGTTGTTCTTCAGACTTAGATTAACTGAGACTCGACATAACCCACACCATAATTCCTCTTTACTGTGGTTATTGCTTTTCTCAAAAAAAAAAAAAAAAAAAATTTACCAACAGTATCTAAGGTCATACTTTTAACTACTGCTTTGGGAGTTTTCCAAGGTAAATAAGAAATGAATACCAAAAGACAGAAAGTAAGTAATTTAAAGGTAAGTAACAGACTATGGCAAGTATTTGCAACATGTAAACTAGAAATGGAGTTAATATTTATAGTAGATAAAGAACTCCTATTAGTAAAATAAAGACAAGTAAACCCAACCCAACCAAGAGCTGAGTGGGACATTCATTCATGCTATTGTTAATTATTTGTAATTTGATATTATTTGTATACTGGCTCCACACTTCTCAGTAGTATGGCCTGGAACAATCCAACTTCTCATTTTCCCACCAAGGATAAACAGATAAAACAGAACCTATTTCATAGGAGCTTTGTAAATACCAAGGAATAACATATATAAAACACAAGACAGTGCAAGCCTGCCTACAAGGCAGGGCGCTGACCCCCAGTGTGACCTCAGCTCTGTTTTCTGTGCCCTATCTGACCACATGACACTAATTCAATATGTACTTGGAATCTCTTCTCTCTAAGTTCTTAGGGTGAGTTCCTGATCTTAAGGCCATTTATAGGAATTTTTCTGTGGTCTCTATTTCAAGCTACTCTTCTTTCTAGTCATGTTTCTTCCGAATCTTGCTTCCCTCAGCCCCAGGAAAAGAAAAACTAAAGTTGGATCTTATGAACAACTATATTTAATATTATGGAATATTTATGAAATATTATCAAATAATAATAAATGCACAGTTTTTGTCAATGAAGGAAGCAAATAAAAATTTTTCTAAAAGTTCCATTGGGGGGGGAGGGCTAGAGAGATGGCATAGTGGTTAAGAGCACTGACTGCTCTTCCAAAAGTCCTGAGTTCAATTCCCAGCAACCACATGGTGATTCACAACCATCTGTAATGCAATCTGATGCCCTCTTCTGGTATCTGAAGCCAGCAACAGTGTACTCACATATATAAAATAGATAAACCTCTTTAGAAGAAGGAGGAGGAGGAAGAGAAAAGTAAGGAAGGTGGGAAGGAGGGAGGGAGGGAGGGAGGGAAGGAAGGAAGGGAGGGAGGGAGGGAGGGAGGGAGGGAGGGAGGGAGGGAGGGAGGGAGGGAGGAAGGAAGGGAGGAAGGAAGAAAGGAAGGAAGGAAAGAAAAGAAAAGAACCTTTTTAAAAAGTTCCTCTTTTTTTAACAATTAAAGTCAAAGAGGATTAATCAAAGTCTTAGTATCAAAGAACATTCTAGAAAAAGATGGTCGGGCCACATGCCACATGGCTGTCCTACAGCAGGTTTAATGCCCCATTCTGTAAGGAGACTGAAATCAGAGGAGGTAAGATAACTTACTCCCTTCCCAGGTTAGAAAGGGGCAGCATCACTGCTGTCTCGCATCAAAGGGATGAGAAAATGAACACACCCAATGCTTGCGTATGATGTGGCAAGGTGAAACTAACCAGGAACTTCTTACCCACAACAGCCTGTCATGTGCAGCTTGAATACAAAAGCAGAACATAGGGATAACTTTTCAATCGGCAAGTCAAGAAAAAGAAAAAGTCATTTTGGGCACAAGAAAACAAAAGTTTCAACAAGCTAATCTCAGAACCGAACACATGCTCAAGACAACCCCACCGATCTGATGTGCAAGCAGCTAGAGGCAGCTCTGGAGAGAGGGCCACAGGGAAAGGAGTTACACTAGCTCCTGGTCGGCTCCTCAGCACTGGATAGACCAAATCTCCACCAAATCCCACATCCCCCCTCCATAGTCATGCTAACTCTGGAAGGTTTCTTACTATTTTAAACATACGCAGTGGTGCCTTCAAACCAAAGATAAAGTTACGGTTCTCTTCACGGCTCCTGTTTGTAAACTGAGCCTGACCTGAGATAGCCTGGTTGGTTTGAAGCAGTACACTCCCACACTCACTTGCTTTAGCAGGTTTTGGCCTTAGCTAGAATGAACAGCAGTTTTCAAGCCATGCATTGAGTAAGAGCGCCCTCATCAGGCCCCAGCTAACATGCTGGTATGTTAGCAGCCTAAACTGCCTCTTGCCTCCCACAATAGGAAAGTTACATAATTGATAAGCAAAAACTGCAGAAATATATGCCAGCTTTCCAAAAACTTTCTCCAAAGCCATATGACCCAAATTCTCATTTAATAAAGGCAAGGCGGTTTTTGTGAAAGTAGAGAAAATACTAAGGTTTAAAACTGTATTTGTTTAACCCCATCTGTGATCCTGAACACATCTCTTAAGCATATTTTACTCATCATCGTTAAGATGGGATGACCTTTAGTAAGTCCCCCTTTTCAGAATTATATCATTTTAAAGTTCACTTTTTATTACATCTTATTTAGTGGGGATGGTTGATCTTTGAAACCTTTAAGCCCACCCTTAGTAATCGACCTCCTCCAACAAGGCCATATCTACTTCAACAAAGCCACACCTCACAATCCTTCCCCAACAGTTCCCCCAACTAGGAAGTATATATTCAAACATACACCCATGGCTGCATTCTCATTCAAATGAGTATACTGAACAAGTTTTAAGTACAATTTCAAAGCTGTTGGTTCCTGCCAAGGCATGTGTGCCACCATTGTACCTTTAGGGAAATCACGCCATGCTGGTCATTGCTTTCGTTCATAGGCATCAGACCTCAGGGAGGAAGCCTTTAGGTCAGATCCAGTTCAGAGCCTCTAAGTCCTGTATCCAAAGTATATGGTCTCTTCAGCAATCTGGATAGGCCCCACCTCCCAATGTGCTGTCAGCTGTCATCTAAGCCTTTAGCTCATGGATCTATGAGGGATGCTATTCCAAAACATAGCAAGCCCCTTATCAAAGTTTTGATCTCTGTTTATTTTCTGAGAGACAAAAAGAATATGAATTCAGATGGGAGGTAGAGGTAGGGAGGATCTAGGAGGAGTTAGGGGAGAGTAAACCATATCAGAATATATTGTATTGTGGTGATTTTAATGAAAATGACCCCCATAGGCTCATAGAGAGGGGCACTATTAGGAAATATGGCCTTGTTGGAATAGGTGTGGCCTTGTTGGAGGAAGTAGATCACTTCAGGGGTGGGCTTTGAGGTCTCATATGCTCAAGCTAGGCCTAACGTGGCATTCATTCCAACTGTCTGTGGATCAAGATGTAGAACTCTCAGCTCCTTCTCCAGCACCATGTCTGCCTGCATGCTGCCATGCTTCCCTCCATAATGTACTAAACCTCTAAACTGTAAGCCAGCCCCAGTTAAACATTTTTCCTTTTAAGAGTTGTCATGGTCATGGGGTCTCTTCACAACAATAGAAACCCTAACTAAGACACCACACAAGCCCTACAAAATACAGACTCTTCTAAACAGCTCATGGAACTCTCTCCAAAGCAGATCACATAATAGGATGTAAAACAAGCCTTAACATGTATGTGACATTATTTCTTCTATTCAAAGAGGCACCAAAAAGATTCCTCATCATGATCTAGTAGGGCTCACTCCAGCAATGTAGATACACAAATCGCTAAGTGTAATAATGTGTCATATAGATAAAGTCAAGGACACACACTCCATTCCTATTCAATGCATGCTTGAAGCCTTAACTGGAGCCCAGGATGAGAGAAGCTAACGAAGGAGAAATAGGAAAGAAGTTGTTTTATGGATGTTATTTTTGAAGAAGGCGGGCAGTTGGAAAGGGTGGGTCCGGGAGGAGTTAGGAGGAAGTGCAGGGGATGGATGTGATCAAATACACTGCATGAAGTGCTCAAAGAATCTAAACACTACAGTACATTTTTTTAAAACTCTTTTTTTAAAAACTGGAAATAGATCTGCCATATGACTCAGCTATACAACTTTTGAGTATTTAGCCAAAGAGTATTAGCCAACGTATTTAGCCAAGTCAGCATGTCACAGAAGTGCCTGTGACACACTGCACTGTATTGTAGCACCCTTCACAATAGCCACTTTATGGAACAAAACTAGGTATCTAATGGCAGAGAAATGTATAAAGTAAATTCAGCTTACATTATACAACACAGTCTTTTTTAAATTCTTTGTAAATTTTATAAATGCATACAATGTATTTTATTCATATTTACCCCCATTGGCTCTCCCCAGGAGTCAACCCTCTCCAACATGGCTCCCTTTCAATTTCCTGTCTTTTTTTTTTCAATTATAGACCACTAAATCAAATTAATGCTGTCCTCAATTGAATCATTTTACTCCTAAAGGAGAATGATGCTATGTCATTTGCAGCCAGTGTCTACAACTGGAGATAATCATTTTAGGTGAATTAAATCAATCTCCAGAAAGACAAATATTAGATGTTTTCACTCATTTCTTGTTTCTGGGTTATATATAAAACCATACGCATGGCAAGAAAACAGAAGTAAATCAAGCATGGCCAACCTTCTGACACTGCAACAGGGCCTTGTCATCTTCAGAACTCATGCTCAAGAACCATGCAATCGAATTACAAAAGAAAGGACAAAAAGTCTCATGCTTCAGGTAAGTTGGCCACTTTGTGATGGGCTGTATTTCTAGCTGTCTTCAGCTGCTTCAGCCACACATGGCCCATGGCACACAGGTTGAATACACCTGGTAGGGGACAAAGGAAACTGTGAGAGGGAGAAAAGATGGAAAGGAAAATATGGGGGAAATATGCTTAACATAAATTTGTCTTTATACAAAGCTTCCCTTATATAACATGTAAGTGAACATGCACAATGGGAACCTAAATAATATTTTTAATCATATTTAATCATATTTAATCATATTTAAAGTCTACGTCATTCATTTTTCTCCTTTAACTCTGAACCACTCAGGGTTTCAGACATGAAACTACTCAAGGAATTTTTAATCAGAAAAAGATTTAATGAGAATTGTGCTCTTACTGGAGTCACTGGAGCAAGCTCTAGGAGGTCTTTTAAAACCATAGTAGACTTTACAGAGCTAGTAAATCTATAGACTGAGAAGTAGTTGTCCACAGGAGAGGGTCACCAAGGAAGTGGAGAGGAGCTTTATAGAGTAAACAATTTTAGCTATTCATTAATGGATTGTCTACTATAAGAGAGGTCTAAGTACTTACAATGGGCTACATTATTCAAATCCTACAGTTGGTTCTTCCTAGTCCTTCAGATGAAATTTGTCAACACAGCTTTAATTCAGAAGTGCAATGTCAAACTGTCAGAAATAAACATAGAGTTTTCATTTTGGCTCAGAGAAGTGCTCAGGCATGAAGCCTGGGAGAGCAAGTCCTTGACGCCCCTACATTCCACTAGAAGAGTGATAGAAGCACACACTGTGCTGCCCTGCAGGTTAGGACTTCCCAGTTAGCTTCTTATTTGAAATATACTAATCTAAAATAAACAATAGCTTTGTTGTCAAATGACAATATTTAAATATAATGATAGTTACACTCTTCACAACTATTTAAATCTATGGTGTAAAAGGTTTAATGTCAAGCCAACAGTATGTGGTATAGGCTTGATCGTTTGCTTATTTGTTTTCAAATACATAGAGAGGACGTTCAGGCAAAAACGTTTGATGATCACTGACCTTAAGAAGAGAGCCATCTGGTTTCTGCAAGCACCTCAATTGTGAACACAACCCTCCCCAGTCAGAACTGCCCTGATAGGTAACTGTTAATATTTGTAAAAATAAGGAATACTAAGGCACACAGTGTTTCTGCTCATGAGCTATGCTCTATTACACAGGCTTATAGAAGTAAATGCCCAGATACAATTATTATGGATATACAAGTAAAAGGTACATGCATACTTATTATCTATAATTTACTAGACTCCACATATATTATCCTATTAATTCTCCATAAGTACACTCTGAGATAAAAAGGAAAACAGTACCAGGTAATACATTCAAAAAGATCTATCACACAAACCTAAGACTGTTTATCACTGAAGCCTACACGATGTTCCTCCTACCCAGGCATCTTCATCTTCATCTTCCTTATACCTCAGGTCCATGCTTACATGCAGGTGTTTGAGTGTGTAGCAGGAAAGCACTCTGGAGCCCACTTTGGAACACTCCTAACAGTTGGTAGTACTTAGATTCCCTGCAGCCGTCATTTGACAAATACACTGAAATAACGTAACAAGCAGTGTGCACTAGAACCACTCAAAACCCATGCCAGCCTGCAGATGGGCGCAAGGTCACTGTGTCTCCAGCAAGGTATTAGCTCTGCCTAGATCTGTAAGAGTAGTGTCTTTCCAAACCCAAGAAATAATGAGCCTGCCCAACCACCTCACTTCTGACAAAAAGAATCAAATATGTATCAAAAGATGGCCTAGTCGGCCATCACTGGAAAGAGAGGCCCATTGGTCAGGCAAACGTTATATGCCCCAGTACAGGGGAATGCCAGGGCCAAAAAATGGGAATGGGTGGGTAGGGGAGTGGGGGGGGGAGGGGGGGACTTTTGGGATAGCATTGGAAATGTAATTGAAGAAAATACGTAATTTTAAAAAAAAAGAATCAAAAGACTAAATTAACGTCCTGCCAATGTCACAGTGGTCACATGATCAGTTAGTGCCTGAGCCCAAACAGAATCTCCAGTATCGTAACCAGTGACTGACAGGCTTGCAGATAGAGAGATACACTCTAGGCAGCTTCTTACACATGTCCCCAGCACTGGACAAGCATTCCCATATGCTTTCAGATATGCAGCTGGAGGTTCAGAGTAAATCCAGGCTTGGTTCTGGTCTCATCTCTTGTCTTCAGACTTTACCCACTGCTAGTATTTGCTAATGCATCTATCTCAAACTGCACACAAGTCACTGGGAATCCTCCTAGCTAAACTACAGTCTGACTCCGCCAGTCAGGGAAGAAGGCTAAGATTCTGCCTCATTTTAACAAGCTCCCAAGTGGTATAGTGTTGACAACAGACCACACTTCCAGGTTATCTGGCTTAAGCCTCAAAAGCCTGGACTTGTGCACTCTAAGGAGTAAGGCAGCAGGATCCTCTGACCTGTTGGGATGGAGTCCTCCCCAGGCCTCGGTGCAACAGTAACAAAGAAAACTACTCCAGAGACACAACTGCCTTAGATCTGCCTTTTCTCTTCTACTTAGCCTTATGCTGCTACCTATTGGACTACTAAGACACATGCTGCATTTTTCTCATGTAAGAATTCATGAGATTCTAATCCTCTTGGTTCATTACTCTCTATGTTGCTTTTGAAACAGAACTCTACCACCAAGCGGACAGTACAAACTCAATTTATATAATGTTCATCTCCTTCCAAGTCCATCCTCCAAACTCACCATTAGAAAGGCTATTAATTTCAATCTAGTATACAGCCCCAGCCAAACGCACTCCAAGAACATAGAATACCTCAAGAGATAAGCTATATTGAAGAATCTTTTTCTAAGCAGGGCATGGTGTTTCATGCCTTCAATCCCTGCACCCAGAAGCAGGAGGATTTCTAAGTTTACCAGACTAATCTACATAGTGAGCTCTAGGACAGCCAGGACCACACAAGGACCCTGTCCCCCACCCCAAAAATAGCAGGAGGCTGGCAAGGTGGCTCAGAGGTTTAGAGCACTGCTTGCTCTCCCAGAAGGTTCAATTCCTGGCACCCATAGGACAGTTCACGCCTGACTGTAACTCAAGTTCCAGGGGATCCAACATCCTCACACGTACATACATGCAGGCAAAACACCAATACACATAAAATAAAAATAAATTAATTTTTAAAAAGAAACTCCTGTTGAAAGAAAGAAGAGGAAGGAAGGAAGGAAGGAAGGAAGGAAGGAAGGAAGGAAGGAAGGAAGGAAGGAAGGGAGGGAGGGAGGGAGGGAGGGAGGGAGGGAGGGAGGAAGGAAGGAAGGAAGAGAGGGAGGAAGGAAGAGAGGGAGGAAGGAAGAGAGGGAGGCAAGGCAAGACAAGGAGAAACAGGCGAGGCAAAAAAGTAGCAGGAGTCCTCCACTCTGTGTCCACAGTGATGAGGTCACAGGTGCACACCACCACGCCTGGCTTTTGGTCTGCTCAGCTTAGGATCTGAACTCAGACCCCCAGAATTTCACAGCAAGAGCTTGACCCACCAACCTACTCCCCAGTCACCCCTTGGGTTTTATGCTTTCAGCTCTGGGATTTCTCTGTGTTTTCTTTTTATATGTTTTTGTACTATCCTCTATTTGGTGAGATACTATAGCACATTAATCCTCAGCACAGGGCTGTTTTAAAGTGGAGTGTTTGTCTAATAAACCAAACATCTGGGTGCCATAAGGACAGTTCCTATTGGCTGTTTTCTTCTCTTTAAAAAGATAATGCTCTCATTTCTAGGTGTGCTTCAGTTATTTTCAAAGACTAGACATTAAAAATAAAGTAATCTGTGGCTGGAGAGATGGCTTGGAGGTGAAGAGCTCTTACTGCTCTTGCAGAAGACCTGAGTTCATGTCCCAGCATCTAAAGTTCTACACACACACACACACACACACACACACACACACACACACACACACACACTTTAAAAATAAAGTTAAAATAATGTGAAAACGCTTGCACTCAGATCCCCGGCTCCATGTGCAGGACTTAGTGCCTTTTGTGAAGTCATTCTGTAAGACCTATACTCCTTGTCTCCGTGTCCTCTTTAGAAGTGCAGAGATCTTAAGTGAAGCCAGAGGTGAGGCTTCAGGATTATGTCCGCCCTTTTCTCAGCAGACTCTCTGTCCATCTGTCCACACAAGCAGCGACAGTGCCAGAAATAGGACAGCACTGTCCAAGAACACGTCCAGCACACAGAGCTCAGGCTACAGCTGCCCTTCTTCAGTTTCTTGTTCATCTGGTGTTTGCCACATTGATGGCTTCCACAAAGTAAAAATACTTGCCTACAACAACAATGGCCATTGGACAATGGTCTCCTCCCCATTTCTAGCACTGAATTAGAAATGCATCAAGCTTATATAGTGTGTTTTGCCTGGGTTGCTTTGTGCTTGGTTTGCTTTTGAGACAGGGTCTTCTTATGTCACCTGAGTTGACTCTGAACTTCCTGCCTCAGCCTCCCGTGTACTGGCATCACATGTGTGACATGTGTGTGCAGAGAGAGAGTTTCAGACTCACTCTTCATCATCTGGTGGCTGACAGGCTTCCCTGAAGCTTGTCATTGTTGTTTCTAATAGTGGCTGGAAAGTACTGGGAGGAACTAGAACAAATCAGAATGCCACAGAGTTCACTCTTCATAGAGACGCAGCCAATTTTTTCTTGAATAAAATATCCCTGAGATACTAAAAGCCAGAGAGGAAGGAAGACAAAGAAATCTGTTCCATAATTTAGTAAACATTTACATTTATATGGTAACAAATTTATCCCCATACAATATTAATTAACATCTTAGTATCACAAATAGATAGGAAGTAAGGACGGAAGGAATATGGATAGATAGATAGATAGATGATAGATAGATAGATAGATAGATAGATAGATAGATAGATAGATAGATGATAGATAGATAGATAGATAGATAGATAGATAGATAGATAGATATGGAACTCTGGTCATTTTAGGATCTGCATGTTTGGAGACATCTACTCGCCACAGAGCTGAGCTGTGCTTGTGGAAGACAATGAAGCAGGAGAGAGCATTCCCGAGCCACTCCTGCACTTCCTGTCCAGTTCAGTTGCCTCTTTAATTCCTAATGCACTGAAGAACTAGCCTCAGCCCTCTCTGCCTCCCTTCAGGATGTGCAAATGGCTTTACTATGGTGAGTCAAGGCTCCTGGTTACTGCCTGTTATTCTGGAACACTCACAGCATCCATCCCCTAAGTCTAAGCCAAGTAACCAACTAGACAAAAGAAAGCAGCAGGGAGAGAGCAAGGTGGCACATGGGGACCTTTTAGTGTGGCTGACCTAAGGTCTGTCCCGAATGAGCACAGAAGGTAACATAACTGAGGGGCCATCTTCCCCCAGAGCTCAGTTGCTCTCCTGGATAAAAGCCCTGGAGGGCTTCTTGGGTTCTCCCCGGCAGAGCTACAGTTTGCTTCAAAGCTATGCACGGTGCTCCCTCTGCTGGCTCTGACATAGCCCGACTACAGCTTAAAGCAACTACAGTGAAATAAATGCCAGCACTGGGTGACCCTCAGCACTGCTTGCCACGTCTCTTACATTTGACTATACTTCCCGGCAAAGATGGAACTCAACCTTTTCTCTAGCTTTTTAAATGGTGTTAGGGGAGGTTGATAAATCACTGTACTTTTAAAGCATTCATTCCACACCTAAGCCTACACGTAACCCCAAAAGCAGGATAAAACCTGGATTTCTACCTTCATTTCCTTTACCTTGGGTCACCTGCTTACCTCTGTACATAGACTCAAGCAGCGTCTGCCTAAAACCCAGGCACACCTAACCTATTGCACTCCCTTTCACACCTGTCTTTGTTACGGTTACTGTTGCTGTGATGAAACACCATGCAAAGCAATTTGGAGGCTGGTGGCATTTCACTCACAGTTCCATGTAACAGTTCATCATCAAAGCAGTGAGGCCAGGAAATCCAACAGGGTAGGAACCTGGAGGCAGAAGCTGACACCGAGATCCAAGGAGGGGTGCTGCTTCCTGGCTTGCTTCCCATGGCTTGCTCAGCCTGCCTTAGAGAGCTCTAAGGTGTGATACCGCCCACAATGGACTGGGCATTCCCCCATCAATCACTGATTTTTAAAAAATGCCCTACAGGCTTGCCTACAGCCCATTCCCATAATGGTATTTTTTTAATTATTTTTTTATTTAAGAAATTCAGGAACAGAACAGGTATTTGTTATGGAAAAGCAGGAAACAGTTTTTATCCACTAATACTTATTTTAAAGTATTTCATTGTAAATGGCATCTTACCAGTTACTTTCTTCAACACTATGTCATTCTGGGATGGCTGGAGCATCTAAACATTGGCCCTTCGCTGTTGACCACCCCAACAGTGAGGCTATGTCTAGGGGGATTGAAGGGAATGCCAAAGATCCGAGGAGGGTGACCAGAGGACTAGGAGTTTGCATTCGGAGTGCTGCAAAGCACTCCTCTTTCTTATTATTAAAGCAACAAAACATGATTGACTTTTACAGTTAGCTTAAGCACTGCAAGCACCTCAAAGGAACACACCTGGTATTCTACCTTAGGAATACAATCTTGGTCCTGCTAAAAAGCCAAGACTCTCTCTCCCACAAAGATAGTGTGAGCACGTCAAGGCATCGCTTCCAGTCCTCACTTCCAAGTGCATTCACTTATCATAGTTCATGCAAGTCTTTCAAGAAGGCTACCTTGTTTGAAGACCATTCTGCTCTCTGCCCTAGCCTTAGTTCACATTAAGTTCACAACTTTCTTAAGCTCCCACACTGCACATGCCACATGTGACACTACACATGCCACATGTGACACTACACATGCCACGTGTGACACTACACATGCCATGTGTGACACTATACATGCCACATTCGACACTATACATGCCACATGTAACATTACACCTGCCACACTCAACACTATACATGCCACATGTAGTACTACATATGTCACGTGTAACACTACACAAGTCACATGCTCTGCACCTCTTCTCTGTCCTCCTTTAAAGCTGTCTCTGGCAGTCCATGCACAGCACAGTAGAGATACCATAGCACTACCATGTCCCTTCTGTCTGGACCAGTGCCATGTTCGACAAAACCATGGACAAGATCCTCCCGGAAGCTCTGGGCAGTCTACGAGTTTTATAACTTCAAGAGTGGGGACTGAAGGAATTGCACAAATATTGATATATTTGTTTTGTTTTCAGTACATCCCAACTGCAGTTTCTCCTCCCTCCATCCCTCCCAGTCCTCACTCCACCTTCCCTCTCCCCTAGATCCACTCCTCCTCCATTCCCCTTTAAGAAAAAAAAAAGGGGGGGGGACCTCCCAGGAATATCAAGATAGAATACAACTAGGCACAAACCCTCATATCAAAGCTGGGAGACCCAGTAGGACAAAAAGAGTCCCAAGGATAGATGAGAGTCAGAGACACCCCCCACTCCCTCTGTTAGGAGTCCCACACACTGGAATGAGAAAGGAGTCAGAAAGAAAAGACACCAGCTAGTTTTATGTCAACTTGACACAAGCTAGAGTCATTTGGAAAGGAGAACCTCAACTGAGAAAATGTCCACCCCAGCCTGGCTTGTGGTCCTGCCTGTGCTGCATTCTCCTAACAGACTATGGATATCAGAGGGCCCAGATCACTGTTGATAGTGAGACCCCCAACTGGTAGTCCTGGGTGCTCTAAGAAGGCAGAGTGTGATGGACCAGCCTGACTCCATCGTGAGATTAGAAGTCACCATATTACAAGGTCAACATACGTCCATTCCTGTTTTCTGTAAAACTTAAGTCTGACCATGTCTTGAGCCATCTTCTGAAATTCGACAGTCTTCACACCCCTATATTCTGGCCATACCTGACCTTCACCCTGATGATAAGCTATTCTGACAAATAATTTTGAGATGTTATGCCAAGTTCCTGCATAATTGAAAACCCTTGGAATGGCCCTGCCTAGTCTTGCAGGTTTTGAGCTATATAAGCCTCACTTTCTCCTGTTTTCTCCTATTCTCTAAACCCCACTGTAGGCAGATAGCCCTTTCTGGAAGAAAATAAAGCTTGCTTAATTTGACTAAAACATTTGGGTCCGTGGTCTCTACTCTCATTTTGTGGGATTAGCAGGTGAACAAGCCATAAGGACAAGCCACTCTGCAGCATTCTTCCATGGCCTCTGCATCAGTTCTATCTCCCAGGTTCCAGCCTTGAGTGCCTGCTGTGACCTCCCTGAATGACAGATTACAAGCTGTAAGGCAAAATAAGCCATCTCTTCCCCTAAGTTACTTTGGTCATGGTATCTCATTACAGCAAAAGAAACCCTAAGATAGAAAGTCTAACCCAAAGGAAGGGCACATAAAACTATATGGAAGCCTACATTCTCACAACCCAATTTTTTAAAATTGGAGGGATGGCAGGATACATAGAAAATTTTAAAGTAGGGAGGGATGCTAGTGTTTAAAGGCGTTGGCAGGGGTGAGATGGGATAGGACAGGAGAGTGTTACCATTAACTGTCGACATGGCGTGGCCTAGAATCTCCTGAGAAGGAGTTTCAAGTGAGTCTTCATCAGGTTGGTCTGTGGGAATGTCTATAAGGAGTTTTATTAATTGATAACTGATGTAGGAGGCCCAGCCCACTGTGGTTTATTTCCTGGGCAGATGGTCCTGGAATCTATAAGAAAGTTAGCTGACAAAGACACCATGCACTTCAGGAACGACACCCAGGGACCCCTGAGCTGGAGCTGACCTGAATTTTCAGTCCTTGAGGACTGCTCTCATGGTGCCAGATGGTGTCATGCAAGCTTCCAAAGGGAGGAAGCAGCCAGCAGTCCCTCCCTCCAGCTATGATGCCTAGGAAGCACATGTATGACCTGCATGATGGGATAATGCTAAGGGTGCAGGGGTGGATGCTTAGCTTGGCAATAACCAAGAGCTGTCTAATTAGACTTAAGACCCACTCAACAGGAGACAGAGCCTGCCTGGGCCTGAAATCTTAGCTAACTGCTCAGTGCTAGTGAGGTCGTGGTTATTAGCAGAGAATCTACAACCTCTGGTTTACTAGACCATCAGAATACCTAACAACATTCTATAAACATTGCCTCAATACCCATAAATAAGTGTAGTATAGTCCCCACCCCTCATCAAGGAACTGTCACTTTGTAACAAAGAGATCACTACAGAAAACCACAATTAATCAAGTTGTGGAGTCCAGCCCCAATGGATACCTTCTGTAAAACACTCTCACGGAACCTAAGGCTAAGGGGATATTGTGGAAGAAGAAGGATTTTAAGATCCAGAAGATGAGGGAGTTTGCTGTGAGATGGTGTCTCCTAGTAACTTCAAAGACTGCACCCAGAAAGTCTCACCCACGTGACTGGACAAAGACGAGCTGAGCAAGGACGACACCAATGGGCATGCCAACGTGGGTCGGGAAAAGCCCGTGAGCCCTCATCCTTACATGAAGAACTCAGGACAACCGAGGGAGGCTGGGAACAGTAGCAGGGAAGGACACACCCACTGACTGTCCAACGCCCAACAGCCATCTCTGAAAGCATACATACAAGGAACACTATATAGAGTGAGCAGGTTATATTTAGGAATATATATATGTACATGCATGCAATGTATGCATGCAATAACAATTAGTGAAATAAGCCATGGATTTGGAGGAGAGGGGCATATGGGAGGGTTTGGAAGAGGGAAGGGGAGAAAAGAGAAGGGAGAAACGCTATGCTATAATTATTATAATCTCAAAATACTAGAAAAAGGAAGCAAACAAGCTGAGCTGTAACCTCACAGCAAGGCCCTGTTGCTGAAGGAACATTTACGTATGTTATTAAACATGGAAAAACCAGACTGATGCCCACATACAAGATCTGCCCCACTGACTAGCACTCATAGTGCTGGGAAGTAATTCGCACACTACTGGAGGGGAAAAGTAATAGCTGATTTCACAAAGCTACAAACCATAAAACCTACAACAGAGTCCAGAACCTGCAAGATGTACTGATGTAGCACAAATGATATGGTAGTGACCAACTTTTAGATTTATTTTATGCGCATGGGTAGTGTGTGTGTGTGTGTGTGTGTGTGTGTGTGTGCATGTAATCTATGTGTCTTGTGCCACAAAGGTCAGAAGAGAACGTCATATCCCCTGGATCAGATGATATGAACCACCATGTGGATACTGAGAATTTAACCGAGGTCCTATGCAAGAGCAACACATGCTCTTAACCACTGAGCCAATGCTACAACTCCAAAGATATATTCATTTGATGAGTATTTTGGCTGCATGTATGTCTGTGTACCACATGATGCCTGGAACCCACAGAAGTCAGATGTTAGATACCTTGAAACTGGAGTTATGCATGGTTGTAAGCAGCTATGTACGTGCTAGGAACTGAACCCTGGTCATCTGCAAGATCAGCCAATGCTCTTACCAATGAACCATCTCTCCAGCCCTCCAACTACTTTTTGATTAGATTTAAGTCCCGCTTCATGAAATGGAACTCATATATGACACTAAAAGTGGCCAAGAACCTGGGTTTGGATAGGTCATGGGCCTAGGGGAAACATACTACCATAAAATGACCTCTAAGGACAAATTGTTATGCCCACCGAGCAGAGCGCTGCTCAACCTCGTCAGAGAAGCTTTTTCTTACAGTAGATGATAATTAACACAGAGAACCCCAACTGGGCAGTCAGAGAGTGAGACTTTGGAGCCCTTACGCCCCTAATGGGGTCCTTTCAATGCTGTGAACATTTTTGTCACCGCAAACTGTAACCAGCATTTGTTCAGCGTATGCTGCTCTGTGAGTAGTTACAGAACAACTCAGAGATGGTCTTCATGCTCACAAAACCAAATGCAGGCTGTGCACAAGAGGTTCCTCCAATGCTTGCTTAAATTTAAGTGTGCTGCATGCGTGCATGGTGTGTGTGTGTGTGTGTGTGTGTGTGTGTGTGTGTGTGTGTGTGATGTGCGTGCACATGTAGATGTGTCTTCCAAGGTTGCGCTCCACATTTTTTGAAACCAAGACTCACCAGACCTAAAGCTTATCAATTCAGGTAGGCCAATGAGCTACTAGGATACACCTGTCTCCACCACCACTCCACTTCTCAAAGGGGATTACATGCTCCAACCACCATGCCTTTTTTACTTCTTTTTTTTTTTTTTTTTTTTTTTTTTAGCGTGAGTTCTGGGGATTCGAACTCAGACCTCCGGGGTCTTTGCCTACTACCCCCAGCTTCGCAGCCCTAGATTGTGACTGATTCACACGTAGATGAGGCCTGGGCAGTTAAACAGCTCTTAAATGGTTTTCCAGACTACCCGGAGCACAGAGAGACCTCAGGAATCCCAAGCATGTGCGAGGACCTCGCCTAGCAAACTCACAGGCTCTGCGGGACCCACAGATGGCCCCGCCTCCTCCCCTGCCAATCAACCGTCCCTCGCGCCTGCGCGGAGCGGCGGTCCAACTGTAGCGGGCGGTTAGAAGGCGGTCCGCTTCTCTCACTGGCCTGCTGGTTATGACGATCACCTACAGCTGCGTTGCTAATGGCCGAGCGGTCCTGGCGGAGCTGGCCTTGACCGGCGGCGCCTATCAGGTACCTGAGGCTCACGCCTCGGCGTCTGAGGGTTCGGTTCCTCGAGGCTGGCGCACGCCTGGCCTCCCCTCAGGGCGCGGGGCGACCTGGAAGGACTCAGGGACCGGGAGTCCCCGCCCCCTCCAGAAGCGCTGCCTCCGAGGCGGGAGTGGGACTGCGCCTGCGCCACCCAGGGGTTGGGGCTCGTACTGCCCGCGGCCGTCTGGCGGAGATTTATAGCCATCTCCAAGTTGATAGCCCCATTACAAGGAAATGACCTGCAGTTGAACACACTTAGTGAACGTGTAAGGGTCTCAAGACTACTTCAGTTGCAGGCAGTGAGGGCCACCTGACAGCGCAGTTTGGACTCTCAGCGCCCAGGGTGGGAGGGCCATGAATTTGATGTCAGCGTGGGCTATATAGACCCAGTCTTTAAAAAGTGAGAACACAAGATGTATCACAACGTTAGAGCGCTTGCCCAGAATGTGTGAGGCCCTGAGTTCAGTTCCCCAACACACACACACACCTAGAAATTGTCAGATGCCATCTAATATTCTATCTGAACCTTAGATCAGTTGTCCCAGGGGGTAGAAAAGGTTTCGCTGAAGATAGGCTGTAATGTACTCCTGTACAGAGGAACTACTCCTAGTTTAGCACAGTCTTGCGCGCCCTCGACTGGCCAGGAAGAACAACGCTGCAACAGGATCCTTCTGCACACGTTTATTGGGAGAGCTTGATTGTAGAGGCGAAAAGACTTTTTGCCCAGAGCTGGTGCTGCTTTTATAGGCCTAGGAGAGGCGTGTCTCATACCCTGATTGGTTATGCACTAAGCCTCATTTGCATGTTCCTCATCTGATTGGCTACTCTCTCTCAGTACCTCACTGAGCCTCATTATCATCTCATTTGCATGTCTCACATCCGATTGGTTATACTCTCAGTACCTTACAGAACCTCATTATCATGCCTGGGCCAGGCAGTGTTTTTGCAAAAAACTTTACTGCATATGTACACATTGGTTGTTTGTCCAATCTTATGCATGGTGGCCAGCAGTAGTCAGTGCCACTCAGCAACGGCACATGTGGCTTCCCACATCTCCCCCTGTTTGTTTTAATAAAATGAGACTGGACTAGGCCTGTGCAATTATGCCCATCCGCCGTGGCTCCTGTTTTAGGTCATTCCTCTAATGTCACAGCCTTACCCGTCATAGGGTAACCCTATCGCCACCGGGCCCCATGTCTTAGGTTGGACTGTGCACGAGGAAAGTTGCCCGTCTCTGGATACCGCAGTGCTGTGTGACAATAACTGCTAAATGACCTAGGGCGAACTCTGCAAAAGAGGCCAGCCAAAAATTGAATTAGTGGGGAAATCATGATCACCCTATTGATGAGCAAGGGCTGATCAATGATCGTTGAGTCTCTCTCATCTAATCTCATGCTGACTAATTCTTGAGCATAGATAACCAAATTTCAGGGGAGGAGCCGTTTTCAATAGCTAAAAGTGCCTGAGTTACAATCACCTTGTCACGTTTTTGTTGGGTTCTGAATTTGCATACCAACCAGAGCATGAACGCCAGTCCACAGCATATGGCAGCACCAAACAAAATCACTCCCACCCATTCCTTAAAGTAAGAAAAAGCAGAGGTAAACCAAGAGGTAAAGTCTCCGAGGGTCACTGGTTCCACTCTGGTCCCATTAAGGTTCAGGATCTGCATCTGCAGTCTCGCCTGCAACCTCTCCAGCTCCTGCGACCAGTTCCCCTTCAGGTAATTCGATAGGTCTGTACTTTTAATAAAAGAATTATTAATATACTTATTGGGAGTAATGCACACATGCGATGTGGATGCCACACAACTCATTTGTATGACATCCATCATCCGTTCCATATTATGTTGTAAAATATCCACTCTCTGATTCACTAGCATTAACCCTGAGGCGATATGAGAATCCACCTTTTGCAGGGTAAGCAATGCTTCAGAGGATTTTTCTGCTATCTGACTTATGGTGTCAGCAGTATTAACTTGATGGGCCATAGCAGTTCCTGCGGTAACTGCTGATGCCGCGGACATCACAATGGCTGTAATAATGGCAGCTGTGATTCCAAAACCTCTCTTTTGCCGAATAAGACTCGTTATTGGGAACTTCTCTGGATCTGCCTCAACAGGCACAGGGACAAAGATTGGTAGATGAACCACTAAGGCTAAGAATTTGGTTCCATTCCAGCATTGCGTCAAAAAACAAGTGACATTTGTACAATCTAACCATTCTGTATTATTTTGAAATTCCGCCAATATAAAGAAAAATGGAGGATTGACACAAACTTCTACTGGAGAAGTAGTCATATTTCTGATAATTCTATTAGTTGTCACATTATCTAAATGAGTAGAGGTATTGGAAAGAGTGGCAGAAACATTCAATATCTCATGAAAGGTTCCAGTCAGCAATGCAAAGGCTGACAGACTGGTACTAGCACCTGCCTCATTGCTTAAAATCCATTGGTAATATGGCCAAATATTCTTTCCCTGTAGCATCTCCTTTATCGTTCATTATAGCAAAATCTAGTGGGGGTGACAAAACGAAACCCTTTGCTATTTCTTTCCGAGGGAAAATTTTTGATTGACAAGGTGAAAAAACTATAGGAAATGCGAGGTCCGGATGACACCAAGGCATGCTGCGTATAGCAGTAGCATTGCCAACAGGCCATCGTGATCTTTTGGGAATGGTCACCTTTCCCTTTATCATAATAGTGGTGATGTTTATAGGTGAAATTATATTATTTTCAACATCACCTGAGCCTGATTGCGCTCCTTGAGCAACTTGTGTTAAAGCATTAAACAACACTCCAGAGCTCCCCTTATTTTGGCTAATGGGATCTGCCCAATTAGAGATAATCTTTTTCTTTAAAAATATACAGGGTGTAAAAGGTTTATCCACATTATGCACAAAGCATAGTGTATAATTCAAATGAAAACTAGTACTATTATACACCCGTGGCTCTTGAGGAGTTTGTCGTGCACAAGGCGCATCCAAATAACATTCCGTTGCAAAAAATAAAGGTAAGGTAGAAGAATTGGAATGTACCGGTAAAGGTACTGGCCATGATCTTACTATGGCCCACAAAGGTATACTTATCCCGGTCTCAATCATCAGGAGCAGGAGAATCATCTTGGGGTTCATCTTGCTCTTTCACGGTCCTTGTCAGTCGCGTCAGGACCCAAAGTGGATTTTCTTCACCCTGTGGGAAAATACAAATAGCTCCCCGGGATCTGATTAAAATAGGATCCGGGCCATACCATTTATTATCAAGGACATTTTTCCATTTGACCATTTCATTGGGCGATTGAGGCCATTGTCCGTGCCTTTCAGCTGGTGATCTTCCAGCATCATCCAATTTTAAAAAATTAAGAGTAAATATTGTAAGGGATAGAGCCATCTTTGGCGTCATAGCCTCTATTCCCCCTTTCTGTTTTTGCAAATATTGTTTCAGAGTGCGATGGGCTCTCTCAATTATGCCTTGGCCCTGTGGATTATAGGGCAATCCAGTAATATGTTTTACTTGCATTTGTTTGCAAAATTGGCTAAATTTAGAAGAAGTATATGCAGGACCATTATCTGTCTTTAACACTAGGGGCTTGCCCCATGCAGCCCAAGCCTCTAAGCAGTGAGATATGACATGAACTGCTTTTTCCCCTGTCATGGGAGAGGCATGTAGGACACCAGAACTGGTATCGATGGATACATGTACATATTGTAATTTCCCAAAAGATGGGATATGCGTTACGTCCATTTGCCAAACATCTAGGGGTCGCAATCCGCGAGGATTAACACCCACGAAAGGTGCATTAACAAATTCTACACATTTACCACACTGTAAGACAATATTTCGGGCTTCTTTTCGTGTGAGCTTAAACTTTTGTCGTAATGTAGAAGCAGGGACATGATAAAGTTGATGAAAATTTTTTGCACTTTCTATAGAACTTTGTAATAGAAAAACCATGTCTCTGGTGGCTGAGTCAGCAATGGCATTTCCCTTAACCATAGGTCCAGGTAATGATGTATGTGCTCTAATATGTTGAATATAAAAGGGATGCTCACGCATCAAAATACAATTTTTTATTTTCATCAAAATTTCAGATACAGGACTGGACTGTTTAAAATTTCCGGCAGTCTCTAATGCTAGAACCGCATTAACTACATAAACAGAATCAGAGACAATATTTATGGGCATAGGAAATCTTTTAAAGACTTCTAAAACCACCAAACATTCTACCAATTGAGAGGCTCCTGGTGTAAATTGCAACCTTACAGCCTTTTCATTGATTACATAACTTCCAACTCCTGTTTTGGATCCATCTGTATAAATATCAATGGCTCCCTTTATAGGGGTATTAGCCGTTACCTTTGGAAATATTACTGGATGCAATAACATAAAAGGTAATAACGGATGTTTAGGATAATGATTATCAATTAAACCAGAATAACTGCATCTAAGAATGGCCCATTCATCTATAGTAGCACACAATATTTGCATTTGTGCGACAGTATACGGGACAATTATGCTATCAGGCATTTTTCCAAAGTGAGTGATTGAAGTTTTTATCCCTTTGTGGGCCATATTTGCTACCATGGTGGGATAATGCTCTATAGTTTTATTAGGGGATATATGTGGATGTATCCATACTAAAGGACCATTTTGCCATAACACAGCAGTTGGCAGATTGATGGTGCGTAATATGCATAGGCACAAAGGTTCTTGCTCATTTATACGAGTTAACTGTGCTGTTTGGATCGCCTTTTCCACTTTCCTAAGAACATCAGAAGCCTCAGGTGTTAATTGTCTCAATGAGGTAATATGTGAGTCTCCTTCTAAAATTTGAAATAAAGGTTTTAATTCCGAAGTAGGGATCTTTAAATAAGGTCTAATCCAATTTATATCTCCTAATAATTTTTGAAAATCATTTAGTGTCTTTAGATGGTCTTTTCTAATACTAATCTTTTGTGGGGTGACACATCGTAAAGTAATAGTGGCTCCTAGAAAATGACTAACATTAGACTGCTGTACCTTTTCTGGTGCAATACTCAAACCATTATTTTTTAAAGTTTCATTAAGCAAGCCATAAGCTTGCTGTATACTTTCTTCTTCAGGTCCACAAATTACAATGTCGTCCATATAGTGACAAATTTTTAAGGAGGGGAAACCATCCCTAACCGGTTGTAAAGCTTTTCCTACATATAACTGACATATGGTAGGGCTATTTGCCATTCCTTGGGGTAATACCCGCCATTGGTACCTTTTATCAGGTTCCATATGATTAATAGAAGGCAAGGTGAATGCAAATCTAGGTTTATCTTTCTTATTTAATGGAATTGAAAAGAAACAATCCTTAATATCTACTACTATAATTCTCCAATCCTTAGGTAGAGCTGAGAGTAGGGGGAGCCCTCTTTGTACAGGACCCATAACTTGCATTTGTGCATTAATGGCTCTTAGGTCATGTAACAATCTCCATTTACCTGACTTTTTCTTTACAACAAAAATGGGGGTATTCCAGGGTGATTGAGTGGGCTCCACATGTCCCAGATCTAATTGTTCTTGTACTAATTCTTTAGCTGCTTTTAACTTCTCAGAGGGTAAAGGCCATTGAGGCACCTACACCGTGTCCTCCGTATGCTACGGGATGGGCAAAGGCTCTTCAGTGGCCCCTAGAAAAAACCCAGCCCTTTCTTGTCTGCCTTTACAGTGGCTTTAACTGGTGAAATTCTACCTTGCAAATTTTTCCCAAGACCTAGTCCAGGTATATATCCCATTCCTTTCATCATTTCCTTGCTTTTCTGAGAGTAATCATTAGTCAATATAAAGTTCATAGCTGATAACACGTCTCTCCCCAATAAGTTTACAGGTAAAGGGAGTACATAAGGTTGAAAAAGCCCTGTCCTTCCTTCTTTATCTTTCCATTGTAAGGATTTTGCACTTATAGTTGGGGTAGCCTCATATCCTAATCCTTGTAAGCTATGTGATGATTGATTAACAGGCCAAGAAGCAGGCCACCATTTACTAGATATAATGCTTTTATCTGCTCCTGTATCCATTATACCTTGAAAGGGTTTTCCTTCTATTTGTAAAGATATGTACTTTATTTTCAAAAATACTCTTTCTACCCTTTGTACACTGCTTTTGCATATTACCTGTTTTCTTATGTTGTTTAGAATAACTCCAACCTTGGGTTTCCAATTTTAAGCTAACTTTCTGTTACAAGCAAAAGGCTGCCTGCCCCTTTAAAAGCTCCATTTGCAATCAGCCTTCAGCAGGGCTTTTTCAGCTGTACTTGACTCCCAGCCACTGTGCAGCTAACTTGTCAATTTTTGCTGTGCAGACTGAGACTGCTTTTTTATTTTTCAACATGAAACACAGGACAACAATCATTCAATCATCCAAGCAAAAACAAACACGAGTTGACAGACATATAGACAATTTGGTGCACCAAAAAACAGAAAATAGAACACAGATATCCTATTCGAAGCTAAAAATATTTCCATAGGAGCCAGAGAGGAAACAGGACGTCTCCCGTTTTCTGTCTGTCCCTAGGAGGGCTCTGAAATAGCTTATTTTCATTTTTTCTTCTTCTTCTAGGAATTCTGCACAGTGGCTGCTTCTAATAGTTACTCCTCTTTCCCTGAGAGCTATCTTTAAGCCTTTGATGAAGGCTGCCTCTTTAGTCAAAGTCCTCGAGAGGAGGGTAAATTGACTTAATTTTTTGTTCTTCATTTTTTATATTATCCTTTATATCTTTATATTATCCTTTGTATCTTTATATTTTATATTATCCTTTGTATCTTTATATTTTAGCTTCCTTTCTTTTTCTCTTTTTATATTTCTTAAGTTACTTATTTTTCTGCGCGCGTCTTCTTTTTTCTTTCTCTCTGTTTCTGATATGCCTTCCTGGTACTCCTACAAAGTCGCTGCCCTTCCTTAACAGCTGGTCCCACACAAACCCAGCAACAACTACCAGACCCACTGCGTAAGAAAGCATACCTCTCAGAGACTTACCTTAATTTCTTTATACTTACCGGTACCACCGTTCCTCAGCTGAAGAGTTCTGAATCCACGCAGTTGAATCCTTCTCAGCAGTCTGTTTTGCAGGAACCTTTATTAACACCGCTCCCCAGCTGAAGAGTTCTGAATCCACGCCGGATCCTTCTCAGCAGTCTGTTTTACGGGAACCTCTATTAACCGCTCCTTCCCCGCGATGCAGTTCTGAATCCTCCCTGTAGTAGGGGGTCTTCGCTCGTGCCTGAAGATGTTTCTTGTCCCGGGTTTTCGGCACCACTTCTTGCGCGCGCTCGACTGGCCAGGAAGAACGACGCTGCAACAGGATCCTTCTGCACACGTTTATTGGGAGAGCTTGATTGTAGAGGCGAAAAGACTTTTTGCCCAGAGCTGGTGCTGCTTTTATAGGCCTAGGAGAGGCGTGTCTCATACCCTGATTGGTTATGCACTAAGCCTCATTTGCATGTTCCTCATCTGATTGGCTACTCTCTCTCAGTACCTCACTGAGCCTCATTATCATACCTCATTTGCATGTCTCACATCCGATTGGTTATACTCTCAGTACCTTACAGAACCTCATTATCATGCCTGGGCCAGGCAGTGTTTTTGCAAAAAACTTTACTGCATATGTACACATTGGTTGTTTGTCCAATCTTATGCATGGTGGCCAGCAGTAGTCAGTGCCACTCAGCAACGGCACATGTGGCTTCCCACAGCACAGGAAAGGGGAACTAGACAACACAGAGAGAACAACGTGATATTTGGAGATTCCCAAGAACGTCATTGTGGCTAGGACACAGGATCTCTGTATGGGCTGGAGATGAAGCCAGAAAATTGGGCAGAGGTGTGTGTGGGTGTGGGTGTGGGTGTGTCCTAGGAAAACTGAGGAGCAATTCATGATGTACAAATGAAAGTACAGACAAGCCGGGCTGTGGTGGCGCCCCCTTTAATCCCAGCACTTGGGAGGCAGAGGCAGGCGGATTTCGGAGTTCGAAGCCAGCCTGGTCTACAGAGTGAGTTCCAGGACAGCCAGGGCTACACAGAGAAACCCAGTCTTGAAAAACCAAAAAACAAACAAACAAAGTACAGACAAAGATCACTTGATTACAGTGTGAAGGGTGAGTTGAAAGAGAAACATCCAACTAAGATGATATGGTTATAGCTTATAAATAAATCCTAAGGCTCTGAGCTAAAGCAGCCATGGCAGGGAGAGAAGAGCAGCAGATCCAGAAACTTAGTAAACGCCCTCTAGCATTGAGACCCTGTTGAGTGTGTGAAGTGCTGGGTGTAACTGTGCATAGGACAAGTCTCACAAAGAGCAGAGACTGTATAGAGAAGGATAGGATTTAGGGGACTCAGGGAATGCAAAAGGAAGGGTACATTGCAGTTTGAAACACACTAAATTGTACAGCTTGTCTAAATGTTAATGCATTTTATATGTTTATTTTTCTGCCTTATTTCTGAAAGTCAGAATATGCCCAGTACATCATGAGTATGTCTACTATCCAAAAGGCTGGGTGTGGCAGCTGAAATAGTAGAAGTGTATAAGGTGGCTCAGGACATGTGCAGGGAAAAGAAAGAAAGAAAGAGCAGTGAGCCCTGTTTAAGAAGAGTGAAGAGGTGGGCTAGACAACAGGAAGGTGACTGTTGGTCACACTGTGAGAACTTTGAAAGAAGTAGAGGAGGCAGAAGCCAGATTGCTTTGGGCCAAGAGAGGTGTGAGCCTTGATCAGAGGGACAGCCTCTTGCTTTGAGGGGATGGAGGGAGCATGGGTGCGCAAGCATTCAGTTCAGCCTCCTTCTGATGTTCTTCTCTTTGCCAGTCCCTTCCACACTGCGATTCTTGCTGCAGTGCTTCTTAGCTAGACACAGACATTCCTGTGGCATCGTTCCACTTCCAAAGCTCCTTCCCTCAGAGTTGCATGGCCTGATAGCAGACACACAAACAAAACCAAATACACCCTCTACCGGTTTTCCTTCATGTACCACCAGGCTTGAGTTTCCCTCTGGAGACTCTCAGAGTGGAGACTGAGTCCCCCTCCTCTCCTCTTCACATCTGTTCCACTGTCACCTGTGTGTTCTGTCTCCTGAACACACCTGGATCCCAGATCTCTCTTCCTAAACCACTTATTCATTCCAGCCCTGATTTCTTCTCACCAAGCTTAGCCAGTGCCTCCTGAAGTGTCTTCCTCAAAGGCTGCGTCCACACTGCAGCTCAAGTGGCCATTCCCGACGTGCCTGCAACGCCTCTCCCCTCCCCTCTGATGCATTCGGGGTGAAGCACTCACTCCTCCACTAGCCGTCAGGCCCTCCTCACATGGTGGATGTTTCCACTGCTCTCTCCTTCCTTCATGCAATTGGCCCCACCCTCTGCTGCCCTGAACTTCGCCCTCTTACCACAGCCCCCAAGGTGGCCTCTGTGCTTCTGGGACCCCTGCCTGGAAAGCACTGTTCTTCACTTTGGGGCAATGTAGTCTCATTGGTACTTTGAGACTTTTCTCACTTTTCCTTGTCTCTATGCCTCGGCTAACTGGCATCTCTCCAACTTAACCCAGCTGAACTGGAATCTTCTTCTTGCCTGTCTCTGCCATCAAATTTCGGGAAAGGGAATGTTTCAACTCTGTGTTCCTTCCTAATCGAATGCAAAGAAATCATAACACACTGTAAGTTCCAAACACACTTTATTAAGAGAAGTCGAAGGTTATCAGAGATCAGGTGGCCTCTCCCTTGAAACACACAGGAGGTAAGAACACAAGAGGGAAGCAATCTGTGATCCAGACGTGGGTTACAGGTACAGATTGCCTGCTGTGCAAAAAGCCAACCACAGAGCACCAAGTACAGCTCTGGGAGGAGAATGGTAAGGGACTGTTAGGATTAGAAAGGGTGCCATGGCTTCCCACAGTGCCAGAGACACTCAGTCATTCTCTCTCTCTCTCTCTCTCTCTTCACCCCCTTCTCTCCCTCTCCCTCTCCCTCTCTCTCTCTCTCTCTCTCTCTCTCTCTCTCTCTCTCTCTCTCTCTCACACACACACACACACACACACACACAGAGTTTTTATTTGAAAAAAATTAGTACCAAACTTAATCACAAGAGCCAATGAGCTATGTTCCCGGATTCCAAGGTCAGACTGAATTCTAGAAGTCACCTGCTTCCTTCTTCCCGAAGCCCCCAGATGAGTCAGTGGATGATCCACAGCATATGAATTTCAGAAACACAGGAGTCCACTTCGTCACATACTCAGTCTCCTGCTGTCATTTTTTAGTCTTGCAGTGATATCATAATTTATATTATGCAGAAGAAACACTTAGGGGTGTAAAAGTGTGTTTTATGACTAGTAGTGATGCAACAGAAATGTTGTATCCCTTTAGTTTTTCAAGTGTCTCGGGAAAGTCTGTCCTAGAAAATGACTTCTTGGCATTTCAGGCGGCAGCAGTTACTTGCTTCCATTCATTCATAGGCTCTGCTTGTCCGTAGCGGTTTCTACTTAAAGTGTTAGTTTGTGAAAAATTAAAAAGTTAATTAGGAGTGTGGCTGTCTATGGTGTCTTCGGTAACTTTCAGATTCCTTTTGTGCTTTTAAAGCAAAATAATGGGATTCCACTTAATGGACAATAAGGTATTCTGCATAATTAGAGCATCTTACATTTTTCCCCAAGGAATCACCTTCACAAGGAGTAGGCAGGTACAAAAGTTCCTGGCAAATATTAGTGTCTTAAAGAGAGAAGAGTAGGATTGGTGAGATGGCTCAGTGGGCAGCGACCCTGCTGCCAAGCCTAATGGCCTGAGTTAGATCCCTGGCACCTGGAACCTCCCTAAAGGTAGATGGAGAGAGCCAACTCCCAAAAGCTGTCCTCTGAGTTCCACATGCGAGTCCCACAAGTAGCAGAATGCACCCCACAGATACCCGCAAAGAAGAAGGTTTAAGCATTGAGGGAACAATCATGGATAGCAATTTGCTAAGTGTATTCAGAGAATAAAAGATATATGTTCTTAATCCATCAGCAGGGCTTTTTTTTAAGATTTATTTATTTATTTTATGTATATGAGTACATTGTAGCTGAACAGGTTGCAAACCTTCATGTGGTTGTTGGAAATTGAATTTTTAGAACCTCTGCTCTCTCCAGTCAATCCCACTCACTCCAGTCAAGTCCACTCACTCAGTCCCTGCTCGCTCTGACCCAAAGATATATTATTATACATAAGTACACTGTAGGTGACTTCAGACGTACCAGAAGAGGGCATCAGATCTCATCACGGGTGGTTGTGAGCCACATGTGGTTGCTGGGATTTAAACTCAGGACCTTTGGAAAAGTAGTCACTGTTCTTACCGCTGAGCCATCTTGCCAGCCCCAGTTTATTTATATACACCCTGGGATGTATATAATGTGTATATAATTATATACACACTGGGATGAGAAGTCTCAGTGGATACAAGCACTAGCCGTGTGAGTGCGAGGGCCTGAGTTCACATCCCCAGAACTCAGGTAAAAGCCACACTCCCAGCTGAGAACATCTGTAACTGTAGCACACCTGTGCACAGATGGGCGAGAGACAGGAGAGTCCTCGGAAGCTCACGCATACCTGACACATCCACACAAATGAGCACGCATACACATACAACTTAGAGTGTGCGTGTGTGCTTGTGTGTGTGCGTGCGTGCGTGTGTGTGTGTGTGTGTGTGTGTGTGTGTGTGTGTGCACGTGTGTGTGTGTGCATGTGTGTGCGTGTGTGCTGAGTGTATGTATGAGAAGTGTATGCTCGCTTGTGTGCACTCAAAGGTCAGAGGAAAGCATCAAGTGTCCTACCACTGCACCTTATTCTTGTTGAGGCGAGGTCTCTCCCTGGGCTTGAAGTTTGCATGTTTCAGCCAGGCTGGCAGTCAGCATACTGTAGGGATCCCTCTTTCTTCTCCCTTCCCTCCCCCACGCCCCATATGGGCACACCTGGGATCATTCCTGGCTTCTTACGTGAGTGTTGGGATCTGAACTCGGGTCTGTGTATACACACATGCTTTTGGCAGTGGAGCCATATCTCTAGTCCCAAAACGTTTTACATATAGTTTTATTAGATAACTGACATCAAAAAGACACTTGAGGGTGTTATGCCCTGATTCCGAGGGGACCCCGGAGAGCTCAAGAACGGTAGAGTCCGCTGCAGTGCTGCGTACGTCTTTACTATGAGTCAGACTCAGATCGAAAGCCTTCTCACAGTATAGGACGGGAGTGCGACCACAAGCTGGGGTGTCTTAGCACTTATATGTATAGCACAGTTAGAAATTCTTTGAATGCTTAGGGTGAAGGGGAGGGAAGGCTTGCTGTAGGAGAGAGCCTAGAGAGGAAGGGGGACTTCTGCGGGAGAGTGCAGAAGCAAGCCGCCTGTGTGCCTCAAGAGTTTAGCTCACTTGACTAGGTCCTGGACTTGCTCCTCCGGGCTGTGTGAAGAAAAAGAAAGAAAAGAAATGATACTTGATTGGCTACTGCTTCCCAGCCTTGAAGCCTTACAGGATATCTGACTGTAAAGATAAGATGATCTAATGCAGCCTAGATTTGCATACTAACACGTGCATGTGTGTGATATATTTTCCTTGAATTCATACAAGTATTGTATGGCATCTTACCTCTGGTCATGCGTAAGTCATACCACATAATTCTTTCTCCTGGGGAAAGGGTTTTCCTTAGTAAGCTAGTCAGACGTCGGTGATTTTAGGAGGAGGACACTGAGGAGGTCCTGCAGGCTTCTCCAGAATAAACGCTGATTTTGTTCCTAGGAAGCGGCTGCAAAGGTGCTTAGACAAGCGCTTCTGAAAGCTGAGCCAACGACCATCATTCAAATAGGAAGGTAAGTGCGCTCAGCCTCGAGTCTCCTCTTAATCGGTCTACTTCCAGCTAATGAGTCTAATGACGACATGAGAAGAGTTACAGGCATTGCACACACTACAGGCCAACCTCATGGGAAGGGAGACTGCTGTGTGTGAAAGTGTGAAAGCGTGAATGAAGTGATAGCTGTTGAGTTCAGGACAATGGCTGCCTATGCAAAGGGAAGGGAGGGTCATGCAACTGAAGAAGAGTATATGGGCATCACTATAGGAAACGTCCTTGTTGAGCTGTGAGGCTAAAAGAGTGTTCTGTTATTCTGTTATTCTCAATGGCTTTTGGTATACCTAAAAAATTTCATTCATCAAAAAAAAAAAAAAGAAACAAACAAACTTCTACTTTAAGATGTACAGAAGTGGGTGCTCACAGTCAGCTATTGGATGGAACACAGGGCCCCTAATGAAGGAGCTAGAGAAAGTACCCAAGGAGCTGAAGGGGTCTGTAACCTTATAGATGGAACAGCAATATGAACTAACCAGTACCCCCCAGAGGTATGTCTATAATTGCATATGTAGCAGAGGATGGCCTAGTTGGCCATCAATGGGAAGAGAGGCCCTTGGACTTGCGAAAATCATATGCCCCAGTACAGGGGAACGCCAGGGCCAGGAAGCAGGAGTGGGTAGGTTGGGGAGCACGGTGGGTGGAGGGTATAGGGGGCTTTGGGATAGAATTTGAAATGTAAATGAAGAAAATATCTAATAAAAATGCCTTAAAAGATGTATTTACTAATACCAATAAAAGGAGTCATTGCTATTAAATTTTACTTGGGATATTTCATATATTCTAAACCAGTCTTAAAAAAACAGGTGGGCAAATTAAGAGCATTTGTTACTTTAGATTGCTCACCTGTTGTTGTTATTGTTATTGTTTGAGACAGGGTAGCCCAGGCTAACCTTGAACTCATGGCAATCCTCTTGCCTCAGCCTTCCAAGTGCTGGGATTACTAGTGAGGGTCACCATGCTAAGCTGGTCAGTAGGTCTGTCTGTCCTTTTTTTCTTTCCTTCCTTCCCTCTTCCTCTTCCTCTTCCTCTTCTTCTTTTTAATAAAAAGGAGTTTCTTTTAGCGTGTCAAAAAAACAACAAAAAAAACATAGTTACAAAGAACAAATCCAGGCCAGGCGGCCCATGTGGTCCCAACTACTCAGGAGTTGCAGGTCACCTTGGAAACTTAGCAAAATCTATGTTAAACAAAATAAAAAGCCTATAGCTTTTGAAGTATTATAAGGGATTTCTCCCAACAGTGGCTGTCACCTATCCCTAATAAGCAGCCTGCCCTGTCAGTCACCCCCTTCCTTCCTGAGATCAGCCATCTGGGTCTGCAGAAGCATTTCCTAGTGGCCTTAGGACCTGAAAGGTCCTCAGTGACAGGCCAGCCCTGCCTGCTTCCAGCCTCATTCCGTTTACGTTCTTCAAACCTGCACATTCTCCTTCCATCCCTTTCCATACAGGTTATTGCTGTTAAAGAGTTTAGAGTTCCTCACTGTCTAGGTCTGCTGACTGCTCAAACACAGATCCCCGTGCTCCAAGCTGCCAGGTCCAGAGGCTCAGTCCTCAGCAAGACTGGTGGTGCTTGGTGGTGTTTAATACCTTGTTACATTTGCATCTGAGATGTCAGTAGCCATCTAGACGCAGTTCCTAGTGCCTGCAGCGTTCAGGGTCTTCCACTTCCTCTCTTCTGTATCCAATCAATCAGTGAGTCTTTGCCTCTCCCTTCCTAACATAACCAGCCACCATCATTTTTGTGTGGGCCACTAGACACAAAGTCATCTTTCTCTTTTTGTTTAATTTCTAATGGTTGTTTCTTTTTGCTGAATAGCATCTGTACTTACACAGAACAACATGTGCTTCCAAACGAAACCCAGAGCAAGTTTCCTTCCAGGTCTAATCTCCATTTCTGATTTTCTCCACTCTGCTCTCTCCCCCTATAGCTAGACCAGCACTGTGAACAAGGTGTGGGTTTATAATTTCCTTTTCTTTTTCTTTCTTTCCTAAAAGGACTGCTTCTTTAGGAATTTCTTATGTAACGAATATAGGTATTCATACTTCTCTCATTGTAGCATGTGCGCGTGGGAGACTTTAACAAGCTTTTGTCAGCTAACGTATGTTCTAGATACCAAGTATTTGCTTTTTTAAATGTTAAAAATAGCCTCCAGGTGTTATTAATAATATTCTAAGCATAAATTTAAAATATTCCTTCATTTCACATCAGGTGTCAAGAGTCTTAAAAACCACACTCTGAAGTAGATGGTGGAAGTGGCCATTCTTTTTTAGTAAATTCTTTCAAGATCATTAAACATAAACCAGATATGGTCGCTTATGCCTGGAACCCCAGCACTGGGAAGAGGAGGGCAGGTGCGTCGAGAGCAAGGGGCATCCTGGGTGGCACATTTTATTCATGTAATCTGTTTCTTGAATTTCTCATTCTCAGGTTTATCCAATTTAATATTTGGTCAAGTCTGTTGCCTGTTAACCATTTAGAGACGCTGGGTCTTAGTCAGGGTTCCTATTCCTGCACAAACATCATGACCAAGAAGCAAGTTGAGGAGGAAAGGATTTATTCAGCTTACACTTCCACACTGCTGTTCATCCCCAAAGGAAGTCAGGACAGGAACTCACACGGGGCAGGAAGCAAGAGCTGATGCAGAGGCCATGGAGGGATGCTGCTTACTGGCTTGCTTCCCCTGGCTTGCTCAGCTTGCTTTCTTACAGAACCCAGGACCACCAGCCCAGGGATGGCACCTCCCACAGTGGGCCCTCCAACTTTGATCACTAATTGAGAAAATGCCTTACAGCTAGATCTCATAGAGGCATTTCCTCCTTTCTCTGTGATAACTCCACCTTGTGTCAAGTTGACACACAAAACCCGCCAGTTCACGCTGTATTCATAAAGATCGCAATCTAGGCACCAAGCAGTGAACAATGGAGGCGCTCCCCAAGAGCCTGGCAGCAGCCTAGAAGCTGACATTGTCAGGACAATGCATACTTCCGCAAACAGTTAACAGTTTCATTCTCCTTTCCCTGCTTGTCCTGTCCTCTAGACTACACGGCATTGGTAGTTCATAGCTTGAGAGTCTAAATTATCGTATCGGAAAGCCAAGAAGTACTGTAGCCACCTAACAATGTATGGAAGTAGAAGTCAGTGACAGAGTATTTTCTCCTTGGTCAGATGAGATTCACACTTGTTATTTCACTTTCATTAAAGACATATCAAGTCTGTATAATACATCTAATCAGATCATCACATTTCCCCTTTAGTGTGATTTCTTCACATTGATGCAACTTTAACTATATATAAATTGTGTACACTTTCAACTTAACGTAGTCTAGTTTTTGAAATATATAAAAGTTCTCCTGTAATCTCAGTACCTGGGAGACCGAGGCAAGAGGACTGCTCTGAGCTCAAGGCCACCTGAGCCACAAAGCAAGACTTTGACCTGAAAAACCAGAGAGTCTCCTGTCTTTCCGAGTGAAATGGTACATGCCTGTAACCCAAGCACTCTGGAAGCAGCACTGTCAAAAGTCTGAGGTTAACCTAGGCTACCCAGCAAGTAGAAAGCCAGCCTACATCGTGAAGTCTCGTCTCACAAAAACGTTACATATACATTATGTATATAGTTTTTGTACCATAGTGACTGCTTCTAAATGAAAAGGAAGTAATCCAGTGTGTGGATAAGTAATTTCTTCAATATTATAAATAGATGTGTTCTTTTCAAAGCTATGTCTACCATACTCTCTTTATTGACGGAATCACTTATTTGTGTGCTACAGACAATGGCTTGGATATTATGGCACCATCTGCATTTCTTAAAAAAGTAAGTAATGTTTACACTGTTGTGTTGACATTTTAAGTTACTGACGTTTCGAGGTCTCTGTCCTATGGCTCATTAGTAATGGTGTCTGTCACTTGCTTATCTGCCTCTAACTCTAAAGTGGGCGCTACAGAGACCTCCCACTGAGACCTGTTAAAACGTCTTGTTATACTTGCCTTCTTTTTAAACTTAAGAAATTAAACTACATTAGGACATAGACTTCACAAATAACTATATGCATGGGGAGGTCAGTGACTGAATATTTTAGAACAATATTTTAGAGACACTTCTGTTACAGTGTGCTATACTATATAAATCAATTAGAAGAGGTGAATGAAAATAAATATTATTTTTATTCTCTGGGAGTTACAAACATTCAGTCATATTCACTTCCCACCCCCTCCAGCCAAGCCTAGATCCCCCAGCACAATCCACACAGGAAACATTGTTTTTAAATAAAGATATAGTATCTTTAGGGACAATTGTGACACAGTTGCCAGCAAGTATAAGTTATGGTGGAGTGAAACATTTTATGTTTTTACAAGGCTAACTGCAGTAGACAGCACTTTGCTCCAGATCTGCTCTCAGCCAATAGGAGACCTCAGAAAAGGCAGGCTAAAGACATACTAGAGCTAAGCCACTCTTCTGGCAAGTTCTACAGTAGCTCCTTATTTTTATTTTATGTCTGTAAGTCTTTTGCCTGCATGTATACAAGTGCACCACATGGTACAGTCTCCATGGAGGTCAGAAGAGGGCACCAGGTCCCCTAGAACTGTGACTACAGATGGTTGAGGGCCACAGGGTGGGTGCTGGGAACTGAGCCTGGGTCCTCTGCAAGAGCAGCAAGTGCTCTTGGCTGCTGGGCATCTCCCCAGTCCCTGTTTCTTGTTTTTAAAAGTACATGTTCCCAATCTTCAACTCTATATATTTGTAAATACTTAAGTAAGATAAATAGTTTAATAAAAATATGGACTCCATTAGGTCTGCTACAGTTACTAATAGTTATTGTCCATCACATTGTGCATATATTATATCTGCTCAGAGCACGTGGAACATTGCCACAGCTCCCACTGCAACTGTATATAAAGTCAGATGGTGTGGCCTGAAGATTGTCACTCTCTGCATTGACAGTTGAGAGTTCAGCTAGGAGAGAAAAGCATTTAGTGATTTCACTGAGTATTCGCCACATTTTTCCTCCTTGCCCAACTTCACCACCCTCTGAAAAGAAGGCAACACAAAACCGCTACCCAGGTCATTTGCACCAGTATTTCTGAGAGATGCAATGCTAAGTACAATTGTTGGGATTCTGTTTTGAGGTGTTGGAATATCTTATAACTTTTATTTGATGGGAAGGCAGGTTAGCATTATTTTGTAATTTTTGAGTAGATTTTGAAGACAAGGACAGGAGAGAAAAATGATAGCAAAACCTAGAAAATGTCACAGGTCTCAGATTTCCTTGTCCACACAGGGAAGTACCTGTTCTCAGTTTGTGTGATTGGATGTAACAGTGGAAGAAGGAAGTACCTACTATGTGACTCTCTGGTTTCTGCTAGCCTGTGCCACACACAGTGTTGATAAGTACCATGTCTTATAGCAGAAAGGATAACCTGCCACCAGAATGCCAGCAGTGCCTCAAGTTTCTGCCATGCTTTGCTTCAATAGAACATTTACTCTGTTGTTCTGCACTTGGAGTTAGCCATACAAGTTACATATTTCCATTCATTTCCCCAGGTTAGTGATATTTTTACAAGAATTCCTTTGATGTCACAAGAACATTTTTTTCCTTCAAATGCACTTGCTACAGATTTTCAACAAATACTAGCACAGCACATGGTATGTACCTCAACTTGTATCATAAGCTCATCAACACAACTGTAGAGTCGGTCTTAAGAGTGGGAGGGAAGGGTGAGACCTGTGTGTGAGGAGCTAAGGCTCACAGTGGGGGTGTCCCAGAGCATCAGAGAACAGGCGTGGTGTGCCGCCGCCGCATCATTCACGTTCTTATATGCAGCCATTTCAGAGGGAAGGAATAAATACAAATATACGAATTGCTTATTTTAGTTTAAAAGTAAAAAGATAAACCAAAAACATTTAACTGGCTGCCTGTATGGGACTGGGGAAGCAAAGAAGGGCTGAGCTGAGGCTAGAGAGATGGCTCAGTGGTTAAAAGCACTAACTGTTCTTCCAGAGGTCCTCAGTTCAATTCCCTGCAACCATATGGTAGCTTATAACCATCTGTAATGGGATCCAATACCCTCTTCTGGTATGTCTGAAGACAGCTACAGTGTACTCATATACATAAAATAAATAAATTTAAAAAAAAAAGAAGGGCTGAGCTGTCAGAGAGAGACACTAGTTATCTGTATAAAACCTGGGTTGAAAATTTGACTTTTAAACCATGTAATTGTTTTGTATAATTAGAAAATACTGTTAAATTAGAATTTAGAACTAGTCCTTATTAGATGAAATAAGATGTCACTAAAGGGCAAACACTCTGTAATTCTGTTTATATGAAGTACCAAGAATAATTAACTTGCTCTAGATGGAAAGTGGAGTATAGCTCCAAAAGATGCAGAGAGGGGAGTGGGCGGCTGGAGTTGATCTGGAGGCTAATGTCCACTACATAACTTCTGTGGATTGCCCTGGTTGTTTGTATTTTGATGTTAATTCTGGTTAAGTTTTGGAAGCTGTGTTTTGTGCTTCTATATTTTCAGGTAATTTCTAACAGAGTTGAAGACTGGTTGTAGTCTCATAGCCAACTCAAGCTGTTTAGTATCGAGAGAGATGATATAGATTTGAAAGGATGGTTTTCAGATGGTATACAAGCTAAAACCAAGAAATAATTCAAATATAAAATTGTAAGCCTTTTAAGTTAAGATAGATGGTAGGGTGTTTTATCTAATTTGACAAAATTGATGGACTGGGTGTTAAGTGTATCTTTATAAATTACATAATTGTAATAGTTGTGCTCACTAAATATCTGAGAGAAAAGAGCCTTTTAATTAAACAAAAAGGGAGAAATCTTGTGGATTGTCCTGGTGCTGTTTGTATTTTGATGCTAATTCTGCTTCCTCAAGAGGACCTGCCCTAACAAGGAGTGGATCAAGGATGTACTCGGGTGATTTCAGTGAACCTCCTCCCTATTTTAACTGGTCAAATAAAGACTAGAGCCTGTGATTGGGCAGTGGAAGGGAAAGGTGGGACTGGAGGGTTTAGAGAGGGAGAGAAAGGAAGGAGGACAGACAGAGGAGGAGAAATGAAGATGGAGGAAGAGAAGGTGGAAGATGGAGCAGAACCACATGGCCTGGAAAAGCCACAGGTAGCAAGGGATCTCACAGCTGGGGAATAGAGCAGATCTGCCCAATCTAGGTGTGAGCTTATAAATATTATAACTGAGTTGTTTGTTCTGTGCATGGGCTTATTGAGGCTGGGGATTTACTTCAACACATAACAATGAAATGCACTAGTGCCACCAAATTACACACTTGACATTGTTACAGTGGTAAAGTTTTATGTCAAAATATGTGTCAAATAGTCTGAAGCAGTCATTTGAGTGTCCATTTCTAGTGGTATTACAGCCTAATGAAGGAGACCTGAAAGTACATTTTAAGACATTTATTTCCAAGAGTCACCCTGTTTACTAATAATACTGGTATTGCTATTCTGAAACTGGTTTATATAGATATGTTAATTTGATTAAGAGTCAAGAATCTTAGCTATAAATATTCTTAGTTATAAAGAGAAAAATCAAAGAAACCAAGGGAAATCATCCAAGTCTCCAAAGACAAAGAAGTTTCAGTCTGTGCCTATCCACTTAATAAAACAAAGTGAGACACAGTGACCAACTCAACAGGAGTGAGCACATAAGTGAGAGATTATAGTCTCTAACTGTCACCCACCGAATGCAGTCAGGATGATCTTAGTGTAGGACAGAGGACACATAAACCAGAGCATGTTATCATGCCTGCAACAGCGAAGCAGTCAAAACCAGCCAAAGTCAGGAGCCAGCTGCCACTAGTCAATAATAGAATAATTCACGCACTGGAGACAACATAAGTATGTTCAGTTCCAGGATTCCTAGATGGTACCAAAGTGGGCACCTCTCACCAGCCAGCTTTGGAAGACAGGAGCACTGTCTCTCATTGGCCTAAAAGCTTAAAGGCAGGACAGGGGCAAGCACTCACTTTGACTTTCTATATGGCCTCTACCTCAAAGGAAGCAAACGGAAGCAATTTGAATGGGTCAAATTGTATTTTTCCTTTTTCTTGTTTTTTTTTTTGGTGGGTAGGAGTTAGTTTGTTTGCATTGTTTGAGACAGGGTCTTGCTCTGTAACCTAGGCTGTCCTCAGACTTGTGGCAGGCGGTGCTCTTGCCTTGTCACACACACTAAGATCACACACATGAGCCAACATGCGCAGCTAAATTAGCTATGCTACGTTTTTCTTCCTGGATCTATTCCAGCTAGTTAATGATGGAGTGCTGATACTGTCTTACCATCCTTAACAAAATAATAAACCTATATAATTATTATTAGCACTAAATGTCTGGAGCCCCGCCCCAGCCTGAGCAGTTACAGAGTTGTGGCCTCTATCAGAGGATCGATCGGTCAGTTTTGTTTCTTTCTTTAAGGGTGTGGCTCCTGTTGGGTGGAGCGATCCAGGTAAATGGTCACACAGCCATGGTCAGCCAGACTGGACTAGTGGGTTAGAAAATAGAGAACATGAAGCTTGCTGAGTGAGGACATAGAAGTTATATATGAGAGGAATAGAGAGTAAACACAGTCAAAATATTGTGGATGGAATTCTCAAAGAATTAATAAAAACATTCTGTTTAAGAAATGATCAGAAACAAGGAAAAAGCTGATTAGGAACTTAATCATTTAAAAGATGCGTCTGAAATACCCAACCCCACCGGTTTTTGCATTGTTTTTTGTTTTTTGTTTTTGCTTTTTAACAGTTATTTCATTTCTTTTTATTTATGATATGAGTCTGTACCTATGAACGCACATGAATGCAATGCCCATGGAGACCAGAAGAGGGCACTGGATCCCATGATCTGGAATGTGAGGCAGTTGGGAGCTGCCCAGTGTAGATGCTGGGATCAAAGCAGAGGTCTACAGCAGCAGCAAGCACTAACCCAACAACTGGGCCATCTCTCCAGACCCCCCATTTCTTTTACTTGGAACAGATCACAAATGTCTTTGTCACCATTGCTCAGGGGGAAATGCTGATCTCCGTATCATTCCAGTTTAGTGTGTGCTGCCAAAGCAGATGTCTCGGTGGTCCTTCCTAAGTTTAAAGAAGAGACCATCAGCTGGCGTGGTGGCGCACGCCTTTGATCCCAGCACTTGGGAGGCAGAGGCAGACGGATTTCTGAGTTTGAGACCAACCTGGTCTACAGAGTGAGTTCCAGGACAGCCAGGGCTACACAGAGAAACCCTGTCTTTAAAAAAGAAGAAGAAGAAGAAGAGACCATCAGCCTGGAATGATTGGTGCGGGCCTTTAATCCCAGCACTCTGGAGGCAGAGGCCAGCCTGGGGAGCGAGGAGGGAGGGAATATCACCATTCTGATAGGACAGAAGCGCACAGCACACATCTGAACACTCTCGGAAACACCAAGCCTGACCCTGAAGCAGTTCCACATCCATTTCTAATTCCCTGGAAACAGAGCGGTTGACATGCTCAGTTAAATACATTTAAGTGTGGGTAACAAAGGTAAGATAGGATAGCCATGACAGGTAGCACAGCATAGAAAAGAACCCATAGACTAAATGAAGCTGAAGAGATGCGTCCATCCAATCCAACATGCACCTGTGGACGCTGGCATCACAGGAGAAGAACCATGGCTCGCTTTTGAGACGTTTGTCTGAAACGGAGATATTAGGTAAATGACAATGGTGCCGTGGTTCTGTTTTCTGGGAAACGAGACTATGTCTTATAGAGAGTAAAACTGTAAAGCCTGCCCTCTCAGGCTGAAGCACAGCAGCAGCTCCGGGAGGTGCAGCAGAGGTGAGACGAGTTTGGTCACATGTGTGCACTGCTGAAACTACAAAATATATATTTAAAAAAGAAAAAAAAAACTTTTATTTCAGCTTTTGAATGGCCAGACCCTTATTTTTATGCTCTCAAGTCACCCTTTAAAAGATCTCCTCTGCTCATTTTAATATGTTTGTCAGTTCTTTGAACAGTTCCATACATGAATTCAGTGTCTTTTGATTATATTCCTCCCCCACCCCATCCCATAATTCCTCTCTCATCAGCCTCTGCCACCCTCAACTTCACTCTCAACTCCACCTTCATACAAAAGGTATTATCGTTTTGTCTTGTGGGCATTTGATCTCATCTTTTTAATAAGTTGTTCTCACGTAGCTGCCCTGTCCAGTGCCCCACTCACCTCTGCTTCCCAACACTGGAGCAGGGACGGGGTGGGGGGCATAGCCAGTGCAAGGGGCAGGGAAGAAAACAGGAGACATGCAAACTGGGAGGGAGAGCTAAAATTTTTGCATCTTTGTTTGCAGGTTACATGATTGTGCAAGAAATCAAAAAGAATTAGCCAAAATATCCTTGGACCTAAAAGCATTTATAGCAAGGTTACAAAACACTAAAAAGTCAGCTAGAAACAAGCAAGTGGAGTTAAATTTAAGAACAACATCACTTACATTTGCACCCAAAATTTAAATGCTTTTATAAAATTTAACAAAGTATAAAAAATCCTATACAAAATTTTTAAATGAAAGAAATTTAGCAATTACGCAGAGAGAAACTCTGTATTTAAAAAAAAATGAGGCTGGTGAGATGGCTCAGCAGGTAAGAGCACTGACCGCTCTTCCAGAGTCCTTAGTTCAATTCCCAGCAACTACATGGTGGCTCACAACCATCTGTAGTGAGACCTGATGCCCTCTTCTGGTGTGTCTGAAGACAGCGACAGTGTACTTACATACATACAATAAATAAACAAATCTTTTTAAAAACAAAAGAACAAAACCTAGTAAGTAGACATGTTTATAACCACAGCTCCGGAGGAGCCAACACCCCCTTCTGGCCTCCACAAGTGATGTATCAGCTTGGCTTTGGAAACCTGACTGGAGGATGAAGGAAAGAAGAAAGGACAGACACACAGATGGGCTTACAGAAAAGCTGGGATCAGGTGGGCCATACTCTCTGGATGGAGTGCCACTAACTAAACACAGCCCAGAACCTCAGTGAGGTTACAAGGAGGAGGAGGTGGAGGAAGAGGAAGAGATGGCTAATCTCAGGAGGAGGTGTCTGTAGGGGGCTGTGTTAGGCTGTAAACATAAGGAAGAGGAAGCTGCAGTATTTACACAGTGGTCCACCTCCTGTAAATACTCACACTTGGACCAGAGGAAGGCTTTGCTGGTTCCCTGGGGTCTGATGCTTCCTCTGCACCTTACACATTCTCTCAAGGCCTCCCCTGCTCCCCACACGGGCATGCACACACTTGCACATAATCTGCAGGCACACACATACACATAAATGTTTTAAGGCAGCTGGAGAGGTAGCTCAGAGGTGGCTTATGCAGAGGACTTGGGTTCAGTTCCCACCACCACATAGTGGCTTACAACTGTCAGTAACTCTGGTTCCAAAGGATCCTGCACACTCTTCTCATCTCCATGGACACTAGGCATTTGTATGGTACACATACAGCCAAAATACGCAAAATGTGCATACTCATAAAATAATATAAACAAATATTTAAAATAAAATAATAATAGATGTATCTTCAAAATATAAAAAGAGCTCTTAGCAATAAGAAGCAACTAAATGAAGATGAGCAGAAAATATTCAGCAGTCACCTGAACAAAAAACGTGACGCCATGGAAGCCTTCTACTCTGCAGCCCATACTTCATTAATAAGTTGCAAACTACAAAGGAAACACTACTAGACAATTACTAAAAGAACTTTTAAATATTGACATCACCAAATGCCAGCAAAGATGTGGAGCAATGGAAGCAGGCTGGTGGAATGCAAGTACAGCCATGTGGATACAAAGTTTGGCTGTTCCTTAAAAAAACTAAACATTCAAGGCCTGGAGAGATGGCTCAGTGGTTAGGGGCACTAGCTGCTCTTCCAGAGATCTGAGTTCAATTCCCGGTGTCCACATTGGGTGACTCGGAACACCTGTAACTCCACTCCAGGAGATCCAAAGCCGCCCTTTGGTCTCCAGGCACTCCTGCACACCAACCTCATACAGTCACAGAATACACATGCACGTGAGTGAAGAGACATCTTAGCCTTGAAGCTAGTGAGGTGGCTCAGCAGATAAAAGACAGCCGCCCCCAAGCCTGAGCACCTGAGTTCCATTCCCCGGGCTTTCCACCCCAGAGGAGAGATCGACCCTGGAAGTTCTCTCCTGACTTCCACGCTCGTGCTTTCGCAGCATGCTCTCCCTAAGAAACTAATCAATAAGTATAATTTAAAAAAATAAACAACTCTTCCTGACATTTTACCAAATAACTTGAAAGTATCACTACACCAAAACCTATATGTGGATGTTTCTGACAGTTCTCTTTATGATTGCATACATTGGAAACAAGATGCCCTTCAGCAGACGACTGGAAAAACACTCCATGGAACATCCAAACAGGGTGCTGTTGTTCACATGTGAGCTATCTAGCCACAGGAGAGCCATGTAAGGACTCCCTCGTCACATGGCAGACTAGAGACTGGTTCTGTGTGAGCCAGTGGAGAGGAGAGTCCAAATGGGGAAAGATGGGCTTCAGCCCAAAGAAAGTTATAAAGAACAAAAATCCAAAAAGGAAGTCGGAGATACCAGAAAGGAACAGAAAATACAGGACACAGAGAAGGTAAGCTGGGTAAGACTGGTGGTCATGAGAGCCCACGGCCTCACCAGCCTTTGTTCCAGCTGTGGGCTGTAGAGGCAGGCAGAACCCTGGCAGGAGTTAGCAGCAGAGCATTCCCACTTGGTCACACTGTGTGCTTCATGAAACAGCGTCTGTGGGACACCTTGTGAGCAAATCGATTGTTTAAAGTGAGCTTCCATGAGGGCCTAGGACAAGCACAAGATGAGGCACCTCAGCTCGACCCTCGACATCCTCTACATGACGGGGAGGCCCATAGAGGCAGCTGTGGGGAAGAGGAGGGCTAAGCACTGACTGACAGAGAGCACAGGTAGCAGGAGGCTAGGTCTCATGACCAGGAGCAGATCTCATCACATAGAAATTACCCTGAAATTTGATATTTCTGGGCCAGAGCATGTGCTGGAACCATCCATCTGCCATTTACTGCTGCAGAGCCCCGCAGTTCCAAAGGGCCAGGGTGTGTGTGATACCTACTGCTGCATCCCACCAACAGCGTGAGAATACTCACAAGGTCTTGAGAGCAGGCAGGTAGGTTCTCTGCTACTGTAGTGTTTTGCTTGCTTTCCACATTCCCAATGCACTTGAGAGGCACCCCTCCCCAGGTAAAGCATGAGCGACCCCAACTGACTTCTTCCATCTATGTATTTTAAGAAGATTCTTCAGTACTAGGTTTGCATACAAGCCCTCAAATGCCCTTTAGTTTTAGCTGCCCCTCCATCCCCATATCACACTCCCTGTACCATTTGATCCTCTCTGGCCAGGTCCCCCTGTCCATCTGTAATTATCTAGACTATTTCCCCTTCCTAGGGAGACTTATCTGTCCTTACTCTATAACTAATCTCTGTGCTTCCATGGACTACACCCTGCTCACTGAAGACGTTACAGCTAACCTTAATATATAAGTGAATACATACATACACACAATTGTCTTTCTGAGTCTGGATTATCTCACAGATGATGGTTTTTTCTAGCTACATCCATTTACCTGCAAATTTCATTATTTCATTTTTAACCACTAAGCAATATTCCATTATATAAGATGTACCCTTTATCCATTTACCCTACTGAGGGACATCTAGATTGTTTCTGGTTCCTGGCTATCATGAATAGATCAGCAGTGAACCTAGTTGAGCAAGTGTTTCTGTTGTAAAATCCAGACTCCTTTGGGTATGTGCCCAGGAACATCACGGCTGGATCTCACGGTAACTCGATTATCTGCGGCTTCCTGAGGAACCTCCACACTGATTTCCATAGTGGCTGAACAACTTTCCCCTCCCACCAGCAGTGAATGAGTGTGTCTCTTACTCCACACCGTCATCAGCATGAAATGTCATGTGTTTTATTGATCTTAGCCATTCTGACTGGCATAAGATCAAATCTCAAAGTAGATTTCATTTTCATTGTCTGATGACTAAGAATGTTGAACATCTTTGTAGATTTTATTTTTATACATTCATTAGTTATTCCCCTCTGTATATTCATCTAATTTTGTTTGTGCATATTCTTTTTGGGGAAAAACATTTATATTTTATTTGGTTTTTATTTGCTTTTGTCCCGTGTGTCCCCTCCTGTCCCTGCCCCACTACACACACACACACACACACACACACACACTTAGTCATATGTTAACTTTGCTAGATTTTACTCTATCATTGTTAATCTCTTATTTCACTTCTTCCAGGTGTCTAATTTTATTTTTGAATGTTTTTATTATTGAGAATTTTACTTATGTTTCCTTTTTCTCTTCTTCCTATCTCATTTTCCTTTCTCTCCATACAGTATTTCCCACATCCCTCCCTCCTCCTCTCACTCACATAGCTTTACTGCTTCTCCGTTTCTCCTTCCCCTCTCTCGTCTCTTTGCTACTTCATGCTTACTCTAGAGAATGTCTAGCTTCAGTTTCCGTTTGTCCACCGGCCGTTCTGTGCTCCCATACTCAGGCACTGTAACTGATTCCAAGCACGTCTCTATGGCTTCTGTGGAATGACTCACTGCTCACAGGAGTGCTGCTGGCTGAGCTTCAGAAGGAGAGGAAATGTTGTCAGCCTGACAAATTCTGGAGTCACCTGGGAGATGGGCCCCTGGACATGCCTGGGGGACGATCTTGATTAGATCACTAATGAGGAAGACCCAGCTTGCTTTCCGGTGAGACCATTCCCTGGGGAGGGGACCCTGGACTGTATGAAATGGAAACAGTGGACTGAGCACTGGCATGCTCTCTACTGATCGATTATTTGACCAGCTGCTACTTCAAGCTCCTACACCTTTAAGTCTCCCCATGACAAACAGCATCTCAATAACACTTTCCTTCCTGAAGTTGCTCTTGATGTAGTATTCTATCGTAGCAACCGAAAAAGAAGCTAAAACTATTCAGAACAATGAATGCAATAAGAACATAGAAGGCAAGGCAAAGATCCTAGAGACCCTGGGTAGATCTTCATGTGCCACGTGCAAAGGCACTGGGGTGAGCGAACTGCCGGATGGAGAGTTCAAGCACATCCGCTTTAAAACAAGTGGTAAATGACCACAGCAAGCAGACGAGCCACGCCCAGGCCTGGAGAGGACAGACAGTCAGCACCACAGAGGGAAGCGCTGTACAGTGACAGGAGAGTAGCATGAAATAAAACTGAGCAAGAAAATTCACATTTTGAGGGAAAAACAGAAATTTTAGAAATGAAAAACTCAGTGAATTAAATAAACACAGTGGCAGAAGCATCCCCTATATACTCAGGATGGAGGAGCAAGGTGATGGACTACATTTGAACACCAGTAAGAAAAATAAATAAACAAATAAATAACTATAACATTCCAGGAGCTCTGAGTACAATCAAGAACTCAGACCAGGGCTGGCAAGATGACTTATCGAGTAAAGGGCTGCCAAGCCTGAGTCGCATTCCCAGTACCTGCATGGTAGAGAGAACGGACTCCTGCCAATATTACCCTGATCTCCACATGTGTGCAGTGCTGTGCATGTGTGGGCATCCATACACAGTAAAAAAAAAGTCTAATAAGGGCTGGCGAGATGGCTCAGTGGTTAAGAGTGCCAACTGCTCTTCCGAAGGTCCCAAGTTCAAATCCCAGCAACCACATGGTGGCTCACAACCATCTGTAACAAAATCTGATGCCCTCTTCTGGAGTATCTGAGGACAGCTACAGTGTACTAACATATAATAAATAAATAAATCTTTTTTTAAAAATCTAATAAAATTGGGTTTTTTTGAGCTGGGTGTGGTGGCGCACACCTTTAATCCCAGCACTTAGGAGGCAGAGGCAGGCGGATTTCTGAGTTCGAGGCCAGCCTGGTCTACAAAGTGAGTTCCAGGACAGCCAGGGCTACACAGAGAAACCCTGTCTCGAAAAACCAAAAAAAAAAAAAAAAAAAAAATCTCTCAGTAATAACCTTCCATGTAAATTGCTTCTGCTTACATTGCCTGAAAGATTTAAAAAACATATCCAACTCTTTGTTATCTCCAGGAAATATACCTCACTGGGAAAGACACTCACAGCTGAGAGGCAATGGGTAGAAAACAATCTGCCAGACAGTTGGAAATGTAAAACAAGCTGGCATAGCTGTTCTGATAAAGCAGACTTCAGCCTAAAATTAAGCAGGAGAAATAGGACCACTGCATTTAATAAGGAGGTCGATTCGTCATCAGATGATACAACAATTATATGTGCATAAATGTTGGGAGTCCCGGTTTTATAAAGCAGATACTAATAGATATAATAATGGCTCTGTTACCACTTTTATCTCTAGATAGGTCCTCCAACCTAAACATTGGCAAAGAAACCGCAGGTTGAGTTGCACCATAGAGCAATAGTGTTAATAGAAATGTACAGAAATTTCCACCCAACAAACAGAGCACACACTGAACACTGAAACCTTCTCTGAAGCACACCATTTTCCAGATCACAGTGTAATCAGCTAGAATCAGTAATGAGAGAGTCTACAGAAACAACAGGAAGGCATGGACACTGACGCTCCTGGATGACCAGTGTGTCATTGAACTCATAAAGGGAATCCCAAAGTCCTTAGAAAAGAAAAAAAAAAAAAAGAAAGCATAATTACCATAATCTTTGGTATAGCTGATAGGTTGGTTTTTGGGTTTTGCTTTTTTGGGTTGTTTTTTGGGTTTGGGGGGTGTACTGGCTAGTTTTGTGTCAACTTGACCCAGGCTGGAGTTATCACAGAGAAAGGAGCTTCAGTTGAGGAAATGCCTCCATGAGATCCAACTGTAAGGCATTTTCTCAATTAGTGATCAAGGGGGAAAGGCCCCTTGTGGGTGGGACCATCTCTGGGCTGGTAGTCTTGGTTCTATAAGAGAGCAGGCTGAGCAAGCCAGGGGAAGCAAGCCAGTAAAGAACATCCCTCCATGGCCTCTGCATCGGCTCCTGCTTCCTGACCTGCTTGAGTTCCAGTCCTGACTTCCTTTGGTGATGAACAGCAGTATGGAAGTGTAAGCCAAATAAGCCCTTTCCTCCTCAACTTGCTTCTTGGTCATGATGTTTGTGCAGGAATAGAAACCCTGACTAAGACAAATTGGTACCAGCAGAGTGGGGTATTCCTGTGATAACCTGACCATGTTTTGGGGAGGACTGTGGAAGGACTTTGAAACTTTGGGCTTGAAGATCCATCCGTTGTTAAGAGCTCTGTCGGATGTTGTGTAGGAGCTTGGAAGATAATGTTAAGAACACTGCAGAAGATGGAGGTCTGGTTTGTGAAATTTCAGAGGGAAAATTAAAGACTCTTTTCAGGGCCATTGCTGTTTTGATTGTGAAGATTCTGTAGTTCTGGTTAGCTGGGGCTGAAGAATCAGCTGTGATTAACAAGATACCAGAACTACCAAAGCAAAAACTTTGCATTACTGGGACTATTGATGCTGGTTAGCTGGAGCTAAGAAATTAGCGGTGATTAAGAAGAGACCAGCATCGTTGAGGTGGCATCTTCTGGGAAGTGTTTTCTGAAAGCACAAAGAGGCTGTGTTCCAGAGATAGCCAAGGTTGTACTCCTGCTGCAGTGGGACTTGGTAATATGTAAGGGTCACCCAGATGGTACTGGTTTTGAAGGCATGAAGGGGTCATGCAAAGCAGCTGAGGCTCAGCACTGTGAGAGGCCATGGAAGGCCATTGGTGAAGGTGCAGCCTCAGTTGCAATTGAAGGCCCAGGACTGAAGGGGTCATGCAGTGTTTTGGAGATGCCAGTACCATGAGATGACCACCAAGAGCAGCAGCAGCAGTGGAGTACAGGCATCTGGAGCCTAGAGGATGACGCATGTGCTACAAAGGGCCTGGCTGGAGAAGTGACCCAAGCCCTTGGAGAAGCCCAGAAGATCGTGAGTTGGATCCCAGACATTGGACGGTTGGAGATTGACTTTTGCTTTTGATTGTGACTGTACCCTGATATTTTCCCTCTTGAAGGAAGAAACTGTTTTAGTGGAGCCCACAGTTAATAGACTTTTAATTGTAAAAAGACTTTGGATTTTAAAAGAGATGGATATTTTAAAGAGATTGAAATTTTAAGAATATGTAAAGACTGTGGGACTTTTAAAGTTATTTAGATCTTGGGGATGAATAAGATTGTAAGGGTTGAGGCTTACTAGTGATGTTTTTGTGTGTCAAGTTGACAAGGGGTCAATTGTACTGGCTAGTTTTGTGTCAACTTGACACAGCTGGAGTTATCACAGAGAAAGGAGCTTCAGTTGAGGAAATGCCTCCATGAGATCCAACTGTAAGGCATTTTCTCAATTAGTGATCAAGGGGGAAAGGCCCCTTGTGGGTGGGACCATCTCTGGGCTGGTAGTCCTGGGTTCTATAAGAAAGCAGGCTGAGCAAGCCAGGGGAGGCAAGCCAGTAAAGAACATCCCTCTATGGCCTCTGCATCAGCTCCTGCTCCCTGACCTGCTTGAGTTCCAGTCCTGACTTCCTTTGGTGATGAACAGCAGCATGGAAGTGTAAGCCAAATAAACCCTTTCCTCCTCAACTTGCTTCTTGGTCATGATGTTTGTGCAGGATTAGAAACCCTGACTAAGACAGGGGGTTTTTGATTTGGTTTGGTTTGGTTTGGTTTTGGTTTTTTTCAAGACAGGGTTTCTCTGTATAGCCCTGGCTATCCTGTCCACTTTGTAGACCAGGCTGGCCCTGAACTCAGAAATCCGCCTGCCTCTGCCCCCCAACTGCTGGGATTAAAGGCGTGTGCCACCATTGCCCAGGGTTTGTTTTTTTTTTAATATTTTAAAATTTTGTTTACTTGTCAGTGTTGGGTGTTGCACACACTAGCTGTGTACTTGACCCAGTGAACCAAACTGTAAGCCCAAATTAAAGCAGTTCTAGGAGGAAAGTTTATTGCTCTGTGTGCTTACATTGAAAAATCAGATCTCAGTGAGGTGGCTCAGCCGATAAAAGCACTGCCAGCAAGTGGTAAACCCACATTCAACCCCCAGAACTTACACAGTAGGAGGAGAAGGCCAAACCCTACAGGTTTTCCTCTGCTTCCTTATGTGTGCCAGGTGCATGTTCTCGCGTATTAAAAGAAAAAGAAAAGAAAAAGAAAGAATGTAGTTTAAAACTTTAAAAATCGTATCTCAAATAAATGACCTATGTGTTTGTAGATCATGACACTAGAAAGGGAACTGCAGAGGGGGAGTAGACCTTCCCGGAGGAGGGTATAGAAAGGGTAATTACATACATGTGATAACAGAAAATCAAGAGGAGGGTATAGAAAGGGTAATTACATACATGTGATAACAGGAAATCAAGGCAGAAAGGGAGGTGTGGGGTGCAGAGGAGGAGGGGAATTAGCTGGAGGCAGAGAGTGGAGATGAGAGAGGCTAATGAGGGATGGGATGAGTAATGAATAGGAAGGGAGGAAGGAAGGAAGGAAGGAAGGAAGGAAGGAAGGAAGGAAGGAAGGAAGGAAGGAAGGAAGGAAAGAAGGAAGGAAGGAAGGATAACAGAGTTTAATGGCACACATGTATGAAGATGCTGTGATGAAGCCAACTTTGTGTGCTAGCTCAAAACAGCAATTAAAAAATAAAACTCAAAGGCAAAAAGAAAACAAGGCATTTCTGCGTTGGCAAGTGTAGTGAATCAGCCTCATCCCCGGGTAATTCTGGCAGCGGTGACATCTTAGTAAGGGCAGGAACAGGCGTCCCTCTCCCAGGGACCTGTCTGCCCTGTGCAGAGGGCAGAGGGAGTGGCAGCAATGCCCGGAGGGAAGAAAAGCAAGCATGGCTCTCAGCTGTTAAAAGGCAGTGAACGTGGGCTTGGCAGCCAGACAAAGGATAGTTTGGGGGCCCTGTGGTTAATGTCAGTGTTAAGATGTCCCTGTATAGGCCAAAGAAGCTGGGGCATTTAAGTTACATAAAGATTAAAGAAAATAAGAAAGCTAAGAGATGACATATGAGTTACAGACTTGTCTGGTCCAAAACCTCTCCTATGCAAAATCAGTAATGATTTTCTGAAGTCTTGTTTGGGAATATTTCATGTTGCCATGGTGATTTGAAAATGTCAGGTAAAACCACGTAAGTTGTTGATGGAAGTAAGAGAAAAGAAATGACTAGGGAAGAACCTAAAATTAGCATATTAGAGAGTGAAACTATGACACTCCAGGAGCTGCCACACTGTGTGACACTCCAGGAATCATCACACTGTGTGACCTGTCACACCGTGTGACACTCCAGGAATCATCACACTGTGTGACCTGTCACACCGTGTGACACTCCAGGAATCATCACACTGTCACATTGTTAGGAAGAGCAGCAGTGGTGTCCACCACCTGGGGACTAAATAATAAAAACAAGAAAGTGGTCAGAGGGTGTCACTGGCCATAAGATGACTCTTTAGCAATAGATGTATGGGCTGGAGGGATGCCTCAACATTTAGGTGCACCTGCTGCCCTGCCGAGGACTCAGGTTCAGTGCCCAGCACCCACATGGCAGCTTACACTTGTCCAGGACTCTAGTTCCTTCCAGGGGATCCAGTAATCTCTTCTGGTCTCCAAGGGTACCACGCACACACACACTACACATATAAACACTGTACACATACATAAATGCAGGCACAACACACATAAAATAAAACCATTTTTTTAAATATATTTTTCATTCTTTTTTAAATAATTGAACTGATTGATGTGGGAGGTCACTGAAAGCAGCAGAGGCTTTCTCTCCTCAGGGAAGCATAACTTGGGGTTATGTTCTGGATCTGAGGTACCAGCAGCCAGCCACTCAAGCCACCCAGGCCAGCATCTCTCTGGCCCTTTGTCTTCCAAACATGAAGAATGAATTCAGTGGGTAACAGGAGGGCAAGTGTTAGAGAGGGGTCTGTGGTAAGTCGGTCGATGTGAAAGAGGCGAGGTCAAGAGAAGGCCGTGGATGTATTAGTTCTTTGTTTGTCTATTTGTTTGTTTGTTTGTTTGTTTGTTTGTTTTGATTGAGGTGTGTGGGGTGAACTGTTCAGTACAGTCAGCCCACCCACAGGTGTCCATGTGCCTCTCCATGCCAGGCATCTGGAGTGGTGCTGTGGCCATACCTCACATATACCTTCAGGGCAGCATGGCAAAAGAGAAAGAGAACAAGAAACCAGACAAGGGACTAAAGCCTGCAGCACATGCGGCATTTCTGCCCTTCAGCCAAATCAGGAGACGTTTCCAGCTTCTCTCCAAGGACAGGTGTGTCTAAAACAGCCTGAGAGTGCCTGCATCCTCTTCACAGCATCGATGTAAACAGGACTCAGGGTATCAGCTGTAACAAATGTTCCACCCCTGAGCTGTGTGGCAAGGGGGGGGGGGGACCAGGAAGTTGTATGTTACAGTGCACATAAAATGTCTCTAAAAGTAGTCTGTTTTTTAAAATGATTAAATAAACCATTTAAAGAAAATCACTCACTCCTACTGAATACACTGGTGTGACCCTCTCCCCCAGCTTGGTTTGTGGTTCAGTTTTGCAAGATTAGACAAGGACAGCTTATGGTTTAGTTGATTCCTCATAGAAGTGAGGTGTGGGGGGCTGGTGAGATGGCTCAGTGGGTAAGAGCACCTGACTGCTCTTCCGAAGGTCCAGAGTTCAAATCCCAGCAACCACATGGTGGCTCACAACCATCCGTAACGAGACCTGACTCCCTCTTCTGGAGTGTCTGAAGACAGCTACAATGTACTTACATATAATAAATAAATAAATCTTTAAAAAAAAAAAAAAAAAAGAAGTGAGGTGTGACCTTGACAACATTGTGTGTCATTATTACAACCTAAGTTTCTATTCTGTTTCCCTTCCGTGTAGATGGAATACAACAGAACTCGAAGCAGCAGCATGCTGTCTGTGGTGAAGAGTCGAGTGTCTGACGTAAAAAGTGTTATGTTGAGAAACATGGACGCAGTCCTAGAAAGAGAAACGGAAACAGTGAGTGTCCTCACTGAAGAGGCAGATGACCCCCAGGCGACTGTAAGTGATCTCCGGGTGTGCTGAGTTCCAGGAAGTACAGTCAGAGTTGCTGCCCTGGACACAGTCTGCTCTAGGCAAAGACACACAAGGCTATTGTGAGATAAGACCCAAAAAGAAAGAAAAGGGATCGCCATCAAATTATTAAAGAGTAAGGTCAGGCCTGTGAGCTGGCTCCCGGGTACTTGCTTCCAAGCCTGACTGCTTGAGTTCCATCTTCAAAACAGAACAGAAGGAAAGACGTGAGTCCAACAAGCCATCCTAACTCCCACACTCACGGCCCTGAGACTTGTGGGTGCACACACACATACACACACATATACATGCACGCACACAAAATAAATAACCTCTGAAATAGAATAATTGGATAGTTAGCAGCATCCGGGGATTATTAATAACTTCTAGGTGTGTTAATGAGGCCGTACTTAGGTTTTAAACACCATTTAGAAAGATTCATACTAAAATGTTGATGGCTAAAATCATATAACGTCTGAGCATTTGCACCAGGCTACCAGAAAGGGGAAAGGTTAACAGTGAGCGAGTGCCTGACGCACAGCTCCTGACCCTGATGCTGGGCGGACTGGGCTCTCCTGGCATTCTGCCAACATTTGCATGTCTCCCAAAGTTTTTGATAGTTTGGAAACTAATCTGGACAGCTCCTTTCCAGCATTTTCAACTAAATTTTACCACCTTTTCTGGCACGTAGTCACCGTGACAAAGCAGAGCTCATGCAAAATCTTCTTGTCCTTTGTCATTTTAATAAACGTTTATTTTGATTCTTTTTAATTACTTTACAAAGCATTGAGTTTTAGCACAGCACTCTTCAATTTTAGTTTCTCCTGGTACTTCCCACTCCTCCTCCACCCTCTCCTTTGTCCCCACTCCCCAGGGGCCTCCTCCTACTCTCCTGTTACCCCTGACCTCTCGCCTGACTTCATTCATTGTTCTCTGTATTGTGAGCATTAGATTGCATTAGATACCATGTCTCCAAAAAAAAAAAAAAGTAAGTAAAATATTCCTGCGAATCATTTAAATATATGCATAAATTATATGTACATATATATATTTCTAGAATAATGTCATCTTTATAATAAAATATATGTAGAAACAAAGTTAAAACATGATAAACATAAAATCTTAAATAATTTTTAAGAAAAAATTTTACTCACAGAAAAATAATATATTTATTGGTAATGTGACTAATATAACAGATTTAAATATTACTATTTTTACATCTATTTTACATCTAAATAAATAGATAGCATACTTAGATTAGAAGCGTATGTGTATATATATGTTTTATATATATATATATATATACATATATATATGTGTGTGTGTATATATATATATATATACATATACTCATTGTATTGTTGTGTGTTTATATTTTTCCTTGCTTACATTATTCAAGAACTATATAGGAATGGCAATAACTGAAATATTCATCTCATTACTAATGGGATGATAATTGAAATCCTTCCCAATTGCCTGTGGACTTTATCTTCAGATTTTGGGCCAGTCCATTTTCCAGTGTATTATAGTTCCCTATATTCTATTCACTTGCCAGAATGAATTTTATCACAGTGTTAACTGTCATCAAACGTTTTTTATGTGTCGATAATGACTTATCTTCCTTAATGTAATATTATGATAAAATACTGTTTAGATTCAATGTGTTTGGTTAGATGCCCTGCAAGGAAGGTCCATCATTTTGTAGTTTTGTGGTTATTTTTTTTAATATTTTTTTATTACGTATTTTCCTCAATTACATTTCCAATGCTATCACAAAAGTCCCCCATATCCTCCCCCCCCCCACTCCCCTACCCACCCATTCCCACTTTTTGGCCCTGGCGTTCCCCTGTACTGGGGCATATAAAGTTTGCATGTCCAATGGGCCTCTCTTTCCACTGATGGCCGACTAGGCCATCTTTTGATACATATGCAGCTAGAGTCAAGAGCTCCGGGGTACTGGTTAGTTCATAATGTTGTTGCACCTACAGGGTTGCAGATCTCTTTAGCTTCTTGGATACTTTCTCTAGCTCCTCCATTGATGGCCATGTGACCCATCCACTAGCTGACTGTGAGCATCCACTTATGTGTTTGCTAGGCCCCGGCCTAGTCTCACAAGAGACAGCTATATCTTCAAACCCTACATCTAACCATTTACATAAACTATTTATAAAATGCCACGTGACATATTTCCATAGTGTTTGGTCTATGCTGTGCCCATGGGCAGATTTATTTTTCATTTTTAACCTTTTGTGATTATAACTTTCTGGAAACAAATACCTTGAATAGGAGGCCCACATACTTAGTAAGATCTCTACTACAGGTTAGAGTTTTTATTAGCTTATTATTTGTATGTGCCTGTGTGTGCACCTATGCACACAAGAAGCAAAAGAGGCCACAGAGCCTGTTCCCCTATCACTCTGTTCCTGCTACTGTGAGGCAGGGTTCTCCCTGAACCCGGGGCCTGGAAGTCCAGTAATCCTATCCCACCCGCAGCCCTCGGAGCTGGAGTGACATGGGGCGTGCTGGACGTGGGTGGTATGAGTTCTTACGATTGTGCAGCAGAGCTTTCAGCCACTGAACCATGTCACAGCCCCTCGGAGCTGGAGTGACATGGGGCGTGCTGGACGTGGGTGGTATGAGTTCTTACGACTGTGCAGCAGAGCTTTCAGCCACTGAACCATGTCACAGCCCCTCGGAGCTGGAGTGACATGGGGCGTGCTGGACGTGGGTGGTATGAGTTCTTACGACTGTGCAGCAGAGCTTTCAGCCACTGAACCATGTCACAGCCCCTCGGAGCTGGAGTGACATGGGGCGTGCTGGACGTGGGTGGTATGAGTTCTTACGATTGTGCAGCAGAGCTTTCAGCCACTGAACCATGTCACAGCCCCTCGGAGCTGGAGTGACATGGGGCGTGCTGGACGTGGGTGGTATGAGTTCTTACGATTGTGCAGCAGAGCTTTCAGCCACTGAACCATGTCACAGCCCCTCGGAGCTGGAGTGACATGGGGCGTGCTGGACGTGGGTGGTATGAGTTCTTACGATTGTGCAGCAGAGCTTTCAGCCACTGAACCATGTCTCCAGCCTCCAGATATTGTTCTCAGATGAAGGCAATGCACTTCATATAAAATTAGCATTTCAAAGTATAGAGTCAAATGACTTTAGAGTTACAGTGCTGTATACCCGTCACTCCTATCTTGTTCCAGGACATTTTCACCTCCCCTAAAAGGAAGCCCAGCACTTAGAGACTCCCCAACCCAGAGGAGACTGCTTCTGTCTCCATGGGCTTACCTATTGTGCACATCCTGTAGACCCTGAACCATATACAAACTTTTGTATTTGTCTTCTTTTCACTGTAGTGTCGTAGACTTGACATTTATCTATGTTGAAGCATGAATAACATCTTTACTACTCTTTTCTTTTCTGAAAAATATTCTATTATCTTAACATTTCATATGCCCTAATTTGCTTATCCATTAATGAAACAGATAAACATTCAGGACATTTGTGTTGTCTTGTCTCGTGGTGCTGGAATCAAACCCAAACAAGGCCTTGCCTGTGCGAGGCAGGCACTTCCCCAGCGCTCTGAGTGCACAGTCCTCGGTTTCTAGGATAAAGTACTGCTTATCTCCCTGTGCGGCTCAGGTAGCTCATGCTCACCATTCTTCCTGACTCAGCCTCAGCCGCCCACCGCCGGGATGATAGTCACATGGCAGGCATTGCATCCTCTATTGCGAGTAATAAAATGCCTAAGTTTACAGACAGGCGCATTTTTAATTCAGTGTGTGTGTGTACACGCCAGTTCCTTCCTTCTATCATATGGGGTCTGGCGATCAAACTCATGCTGTCAGACTTGGTGGCAAGAACCCTCAACTTCTGAACCATCTTGTTGACCCCACAGGTTCGTTTTTACAGGACTTTGTTGAAATGGCTGTCCTGAACCTTGCTGTGTAGGCCAGGCTGGCGCACCTCTTCTATTTAAGCACTTTAGCCCAAAAGTGGGAGGGTGGCTTTATTCATCTTTGACTAGTAAGAGCTAGTTTCACAACTCTCTGTAGATGTGCAGCATGTGTCAGAGAGAGGAGCCTGAGAGAGAGTCTGAGTGAGGCTGGAGGACTCTTGCCAGCAACAGTTCTGTGTGATGGAAGAGACCCATACCGTGGTCAGGAAACGTTCGAGGCTAGGTCCAAAGGAAACCCTAAAGGAAGTATTTCAAGTAGGCGGACATGACTGCAATGAAAAGCCCGAGCTTCAGAGATAGAGATGGATATATAAAGTGGCTGTTTTCTTTGGTTACTTGAAGTAGCCAAACACCTCCTTGAATCAGCCACTTGAAGTGAGTGTTGAGAGAAGTGGGGGGTCTACATCTGTCAGGTTAGAACTGCCAGAAGTGTTAGTGAGGGGAAAAGCCGGCGGAAACCCAGTGCTTAGAACCTTGCTAACAGAAGGGACAGAGGCCTCGTCCTCCCTGAGTCAGCCGCAGCAGTATAGGTTTTCACACTCCAGCTCCTCTTCCTATGCTGACCTCTCCAGCTGTATAACAAAGTTTGTTATTAAATCTCGAATTTCTAGGTGAGACTGCTTGACACGGTTACAGGGAGACTTAGTCCATGGTGGTCTTAGTAGATGATTATTCACTCTGTTGCACAAGAGCTGATAGTAAACCAGGACACAATGGCAGAAAAAGCGTTTTCTTCCAGAGATGTTATTTCACCTCACTGTGTTACCTTGCAAACCCCAGGCTCATGTCTGCAGTACACCTTCACTGCAGAAAAGCGTACCCTCTTCTTAAGTATCCACTTGTTGAAGCAAGTTGACTAGAAGCAGCTCAGAAGAACAGAGGCTTTTGTTGTAGTGGTCGTTTAAAGCCAAGATCTCTCTATATGGAACCAGTCTGACTCTGCACTCACGCCTCTGCCTTGGCCCCCAGGGGCTGGAACTGTGGCATGCACATCCTGTCAGCGACAGATGACACTGGGCCCGAAGACTTCACGTCCCACTTACTGAGTTCTGCTTTCCTGCGTCTCCTAGCTTTGCCTCTCTCTCACCTTTCCTGTAAAGATCCCAGCGAATGTCCTTTAAATAAAAGGTTTAAGGGCTGGAGGTGGCTTGCCGGGAAAGAGCAGTTGTGGCCCTTGCAAAGGATCCAGATTTGATCCCCAGCACCCACACGGTGGCTCACAACCATCTGTAAGTCCAGTTCCAGGGGACCCGGACTTCCAATATGCCAGAGAGGCAAACGCTCATATACACAGATAAAATGAAAACAGTCCTTTAAGAACAGATAATTGTGTGGGCCGAGCCGACCTGGCTGGTCAATTTGTAGACCAGGCTGGTCTTGAACTCACTAAGCTCCACCTGCCTCTTACTCCCGAGTGGTAGGATTAAAGGTGGACACCACCACTCCTAGCTCTTTAAAATAAAAACTAAAAACACTAACAACTATTTCAGGTGTGCGTATGTGCATGTGCACATCTGCAGGCACACATGTGGGAGGAGGCATGTAGAGGCCAGAGATACACTTCCTCAACTGCCTTCCACACGTTTTCTTGGAGACAAGGGTCCCTTTTTGGTTAGGCTAGCTGGACTGCAAGCTCTAAGGAGCAGTGCGTCCCCATGCCGGCAGTGCTAGGGTTAAAGACAACTACCAAATCCAGCTCTTTCCATGTGTGCTAAGAAGCTGAACTCAGGGAGCTGGTGAGATGGCTCAGTGGTTAAGAGTGCCAACTGCTCTTCTGAAGGTCCTGAGTTCAAATCCCAGCAACCACACGGTGGCTCACAACCATCTGTAACAAAATCTGATGCCCTCTTCTGGAGTGTCTGAAGACAGTTACAGTGTACTTACACATAATAAATAAATAAATAAAAATAAATCTTTAAGAAAAAAAAAAAAAAGAAGCTGAACTCAGATTCTTGTGTTTGCACCATAGGCTTTTTATTGCTGAGCCATCTCTTTAGTCCCTTATTTGTTTTAACAAAAAGCAGGCCAATAAATGGCGAGTTTCCCTGAAAATAAACACAGCACACTCATTAGTGTCACTCGTTGTTCTCCTTCAGGCATCTCCTCAAATACAAACTCCATCATAAAATAGGCAAAGCAATCACGTGAATGTAAATAAACCACTAGAACTAAACACAAGAGTAGGTGAGAACCAACAGCACTTTTAGATATAAAAATGCATGAGTAGCGGCCTCAGTAAAGGAGAAGATGGTGAAACAAAGCCTATAGCAAGAGAAGCAATACTAAGACGCAGATTGATCCGGGCAGGAGATCCTCAGGACGGACCATAAAGTAGTACTTGTAAAAGGAAACGTGTGTGGGAGTCTAGAAACGAGACTGAGAGGCCTTAAAAGAAGCGTCTTAGACGGAATCCCCTCCCTATTTTATCCAGCCAGCTGCTTCCCCAACAGAGGATAAGAAACTTGCCCTAAAGACAGCAGACCAGAGACGTCCTAAGTTCAGGTACCAAGTGTGGCTGAAACAGGTAACTGAACGTTAGAGGAAATGGAGCAAGAATCAAGTGAATTCTCCAGAACGTGTCTGCCTCGGTTTCATCCGGGCAGGAGACAAAAGGACGACTCTCTCAGAAAACTGATTAACCAAGGGGGGAATGGGCAGACACCAACTGTGACATGATCTGGTCCATGCCAGATAGTTGCACAGTGACTCCCACTAATGACAGGACTCATTCACTCATACTGACTTTCCAGGCTTCACTTTAGCAGACCAGTACCACAAATCATGAGCTGTTAGAAGGAAGCACTTGGGAGGCTGGGCAGGGAAATAGGATCCTAAAGACTCTTCAGAGGCGGAGAGAAGCAAAGCCAAAGACTTAGTCACTAGAATGGGATCTTGTTTTCAGTATGATTCTAGAACTAAAGAGAGTTAGAGTATACTCTCAAGATTCTGATGGAAAGTGGCTCCCAAACTAGAATTCTGTACTGACTGACTCAATGTAAAGGTTTCTCGGTGACCTGTCAGAAGCCTGCCCGCCGCTGTTTTTACTGGAGTTCTGGGTAGTTTCTGCCATTAGGATGGAACAAACAGAGAGATAGACAGATCCAGAAAACAAAAGGCTCAACATTAACTAGATGAGGCGCATTCTCAGGACACTGGTAAAGTAAGGGTCCAAGATTCAAACCTCGTCAGCCATGGTGGTGCACACCTTTAATCCCAGCACTTGGGAGAAAGAGGCAGACCAATCTCTGTGAGATTGAGGCCATCAAGAACTACATAGTGAGGTTCAAGCCAGCCAGAGCTACACAGGGAGACCCTGTCTTGACAACAACAACAACAACAACAACAACATGTATAGCAAATTAGCCAGCCAAACTAGATTGGGGCAGGTCAAAAGACTGTTAATGGGCCAGTGAGATGGCTCAGGCAGTAAAGACATCCCCACTATGCATGACAAGTAACATTTGATCTCTGGAACCCACAGAGCAGGAGAGCACACAGGCTATAGCCTGAAAGCTCACGAATACAAATTTAAAAAAAAATAGCTAAAGGGCAGTTAAGGACTTTGTCAGGATAAAGAGAAAGGAGCCAACTCCTGAATGACAGATAAAGGGGGATGTTTTCTTTCTTTGGAGTCCCTAGACCTGGAGTAACGGAGAATGGGTAGAAAACTAGCAAAAACCTTGTATAGAGCTAGCAACAGCAGGTACAGTATTAGCTTTAGAGAAACCAAGATATTACTAAGTTAATAATAAAATCATTAGCTCCAAAAAACCAGACCTTCAAGTCAGTGCAGCCAGTGGTTCAGGAAACAATGACAAGTGGTGGCTCAAAACTATGTGTAACTTCAGTTCTAGGGCATTTGGGCCTTTCTGACCTCTGAGGGCCAGAGCATGCATGTGGTAGACATATATCCATGAAGGTAAAACACACACATGCATAAAATATATCTAAAAGAAAACATGTAGACAAAAGTAACTACAGAGCCTGGCTAGGCCAGGGCTAGAGACATGGCTGAGAGGCTAAGAACACTGGCTGTTCTTCCAAAGGACCCAGGTTCACTTCTCAGCACCACATGACAGCTTTCAACCACTGTAGCTCCAGTTCCAGGGGATCTGATGCCCTCTTCTCACCTCCACAGGCATTGCACTTACATGGTTCCCAGAGGAACGTACAGGCAAAACACTCATCCACATTAAAGAAATCTGTATTTACATGCTACACTTGTATGATAGAGCACTGAGCTTAACACACATCTGTATCTCTAGATCTCTGTGGCCACATTATCTGAGAGAAACAGGGAAAAGGTTTGGTTTTGGCTCACAGCTTTAGAGTGGTTTCAGGTCAGGAAGGTGTTGTGGAGCCATTCAGTTCAGTGGCACATGCCAGCAGCAGGGGCTAGCCTATCACAAACTTCCAGAAGCTAGTGTCACCTCCCAAGACCTTCAGACTTCCAAAGTGACACTACTGGCTGAGGAACAACTGTTCAAACATGAGTGTGTGGAGGACATTGCAGAGTGAAGCCCTAACAATACCTAGTTATCCATGGGACTTGCTAGTATCAGCATTCTCCTAAGGTGCTCCATTCACTTCCTCAGCTAATCCTGTTCGTGGCTCTGCGGTGGACGGTATTTTCCTTGTTTAATTTGTCATCAATTCAATAAACATTTGGTTTACTGGAGTTATACATTATCTCACACTGAGAATGTAACAAAACAGGCAAAAATGTATGCCATAGTTCTCTTCTCTTACGTTGTGGTGGTTTTAATATGCTTGGACTGTGGGAGGTGGCACTATTAGGCGGCGTGACATTGGAGGAAGCGTGTTTCTGTGTAGGCAGGCTGTGAGGGCCCCTAGTGCTCGAGCTCCACTCAGTAGGAAAGAGTCTTTCCTGCTTGCTGCCTTCAATCAAGATGTAGAGTTTTCAGCACCATGTCTGCCTGGATGCTGCCATGCTTCCTGCCATGATGATAATAGACTGAACCTCTGAACCTGTAAGCCAGCCCCAATTAAATGTTTACTTTATAAGAGTTGCCTTGGTCATGGTGTCTTCACAGCAACGGAAACCCTAACTAAGACAAACATCATATGACATTTACTTACTAATAGAAAATAAATGAAAACAAGGGGGCTGGAAAGATGGATCAGCAGTTAAGCATGCTTGTAGCTCTTCCAGAGGACCCAAGTTGTGTTCCCAGAACCACCTATAACTTCAGCTGCAGGGAATTCACATGCTATGCACAGGCAAATAAATCTTTCAAAGAATTGAGAGCAAGGTGTCTAGGACAGAGTGGTGGCAGAACTTAAATCAAGATGTAGAATTCTCAGCACATGGTAATGAACTAGTAAGTCAGTAAGACCACAAGAAGTGAAGATGGGAAGAGAAGGTCAAGGTCCCAAGGTCACAGCTCAGCATAGACACCTAGAACACTGGCTTCTCAAATCTACTGGGTCCCGCTGACCACTTTGCAATTGGTTAAAACTAAATCAAATCTATTCTTTCAAATGGTTTTATCAATATTTGAGTGTGCCATTAAGTTCAGAACTGGACAGAAGCGTCTAAGCGTGTGGTTTTTATTTCAGGCTGAAGAATTTGAGACCACCAGGAAAATTCCCAAGAGAACATGGTGGAAGTGCTTCAAGATTGTAATTACCACCCTTGCGATTCCCCTGTCAATCATTATCATTCTCTTAAGTACTCACATAATACCCACCTGACCAATAAAGAGTTACATGGAGTTACAGAGCTCTGCACCCAATAACTGTGAGCTCGCTTGGTGGTAGAGATGGGCGGGAGGGTGGAGCTTTTCCTGGCCCTTCAGCATCTTCTGACTCCTTCCTGTTTCTGTGCCTTGATTTCTCTAACACTGCTGTTGCTCCTGTTGCCATTCCTTCATGGCCTCCCTCACTTAGAAGGCTGAGCGCTGGTGTGCACCTCCCCCCCCCCAGCCCCCTCCCCGTCACTCAGGAAGCTCAGGGGGGCCAAGTCTGAGTTGGAGGCTGGTGGATCTCTAACTGCCTAGCTCAAAGCGAGGCAAACGGCCTGAATCCCACCATCGGAGGGACTGCACTCTAATCCAGAAGCTGAAGCAGGACTTCTATGAGTTCAAGGCTACCCTAAGTTACATCGTGTTCTCCAGGGCAAACCTGGGCTGACAGTGTGAGAACTTGTTTCAAAAAGTAGAAAATTTCAAAAGTACAAACCTTGGGATTATACTACTGAAGCTCAACTCTGCTGTCTGTCTGTGTCTCGGGACAAGTTACACCATGTCCTGTTCCTCACCAGGAGCTGATACTAACTGAATACTCATGTTTCCTACAAAGTAAATGTCATCTAAATCGTATTAATAGTGGGTTACTGAATTAATGCCACTACTTATTGATAATCATACAAAACCCCAGTTAGCCTTGAAAATCCTTAGAAACGAGAATCTTAACACGCGTATACAGCCTTGTCTTCCATAGTTTCATCTGAAGTGAGAATTCAAACCATTTTTTAATAGGAGGCAATTGTTTGTGTAAAGATTAAAGTCCACAGGCCTTATCCTGTCTTACTTCCTAACAGTCCAGCTACTAACAGGGGGCTGGAGTGGTGCTCTCCACATGGCAACTAAGGTCTTTTCCCGGTAAGCCCTGTCCATTGTGTCTGTATATATGTGCCAGGATGTCTATGGAGGTCATGGGGTAGCTTTATGAGAGCTGGCTCTCATCTCCCACCAGGTCCATCCCAGGAATTGAACTCAGTTCATCAACTTGGCAGCAAGCACCTTTCCCTACTGAGCTCAACTCTGCTGTCTGTCTGTGTCTCGGGACAAGTTACACCATGTCCTGTGAGCCATCTCACCCACTCAAGGTGTTAAACGTTTGAAAAATCATTTCATGTGTGCACTAAGTACAGCTTTTGGAAGTCTAGGGCGGACTTGGGTTTGGGGGAAGGGGGTGTCAGCCTGCGCTACATGGTGCCTCAAAGAAAATGAAAGAAAATAGAAAACTAATCTAGACATGGTGCTACATTCCCTTAGCTCCAGCACTTAGGAAGAGGCAGGCAATCTCAGAGCTTGAGGCCAGCCTGGTCCACACCAGCCAGAGCTACATAGAGACAAAAAGTAAAATACAAATGGAAATGATATAGTGACTGACAGGGAGCCAGGGCTGTGATGATGACCGGCACTTTCCACACCCACCTTATCCCTCCTACTAAAAACACACGCACCACTCACAATCTGTGACCCTCCGTAGTTTACATACCCAGGGGAAAAGGCTGCAGCTCAATAGTGCCTCATACAGCATAGTAATGGCTCGGTGGTCAGCTCATCACTGCACTGTACTGTGACGATGATAGTAACCTTTATGCATAGTAGCCCAAGGTGAAGCTCATAGGTCACTAGTAGGCACATGGTAGCACTTATGTGAGTGTTTACTTTAGATAAGGAAAAGGCTGACCTAAAGACACCCTTAAGAATCACACAGCTTCAAAGCTGATATTTCCTGAATCAAGTACTCCCTGGGATAAGCCACAGGATCCATTTCAATTATGAGCATACTGTCTGACACCTTGGTTGTGGGTCAGATAGGACCATCAGTACAGTGTGTTGTCTGGCACACTTGTTTTCAGGTAAAAGAAAAACTATCACATATCTCACGTTACTTCTAAAGCCATACAAAACCTGCCTAATGGCAAAGTGGTTTATAATTCTGTATATGAAACATATCCTAATAGTACAAATTAGCATAATTATTAGAAAGTTAAGCACTTCAGTATTGGCTACCCTAATTCCCTCATTTTACATATTAGAAAGCCAAGAGCCAAAGCCTCAAAGAACAGTGAGTGACTCTTTTAGGAGATGGGAGTTAGGGGTCAAACCCAAGACCTTGCATATACTAAGCAAATGCTGTCCCTTAGCTATAGAGCCACAGTCTTAACTGTTGAGCTTTTTAAGCTCCTCTCCATTACACAGCACAGTGAAAGCACAGGTTGCTGCCCTTGATTCCAGGCTAAAGGAGTCTCGATGCTTCCTTTCTTACACAATCAAGCAGAATTTAAGGATTCTTCAAGATAATGTCAATGTACAAGTTGAAGAAATCTGGAGGAAAGCATTGTTTAGAAATGACTCCTTACTGGTTTTTTTGTTTGTTTGTTTGTTTGTTTGTTTGCTTAGGCTGCCACAAGAAACCTTAGCAGAAACAAGTTAAGTATCAGGGCATCCCAGACCTTGTTCATTTAGGTGCCAAACTGGCTGTGCCCCGGCTCCGTACCAAGCAGCTTGGACACATTACCACAGAGACCTCCTGTGGGACGATGTCTGTGCATACAAGTGGCTGTACTCCTAAGAAAAGCTCGAATTAGGGTCTCCTTAATCCTAAGCAAAGTAGGAAGAATTTCAACACCAACATGCTCAAACAGCATCTCCTTAAGTAGCATACTGCACAGCAAAGAATAAACTCAAGCAATGGCCAAGACAGGCACAAGCCACTAGATGTCAAGAGTTACAAAGGAGCAGGGACCTGGATCCTACAAGGTCCGTGTGTATCAGCAGTGACAGATCATCCTGCACACACTGCACTGGCAACTAGACTCAATCTTCCCAACAACTCTAAGGCAATTCTCACCATCCACTCTGATGACAGAAGCCCAGGTTGTCACAGAGACCCTTGGACTAGTAAGACAAAGGAAACCACCAAAGACTGGATGCTGCTGGAGGGATAGTGGGCCGTGTGCAACAGTCATGCTGTCATTCAGTCCACAACACAGCCCAGCTTTCATTCTCTTTATTTCTGATTCCCCAGTGTGCTTTTCTTCACTCCCCTATTGTCCTCTCTAGCTCTACCCTCTGAATACCAGCTTTTCAACTCCCAATTACTTCAGCCACTTGGATATCATGCAAGCACCTCAAATTTTAAATCCCCTAATTCAACTATATTTTCTTCCTTTCTTCACAAACCTGCTTAATTTGACTTTTAGTTTCAGCACATGGAATTTAGCTATCCAGTAATCTGAAGTTATAAAAATCATAAACTCTTCCCTTTAGCTCTTCTTTCCAATTCCATCAGCAACCCTACAAGACTTCTCTGCCAGCATTCTCTAAGTTTCGTAACTCAGGGAATCCCAGACCTTCAGAAGCAAAGGCAGGGTTCCTTCAGAGTGCCCAGCGCATCTGCTCTGTTCTGATGATGCTAACCGTACCACAGCATATTCCTCTATTCTGTGCCCAGCAGAGCCATTTAACATCAGCTACTTTCTCACGTATAACCTTCACAGATACATGCAGGAGCAATGTGAACCTCGGTTCCCAAGCCTGAGTTACAATCAGAAATCTTGAAGGAGGGTTTTACAATGAGGCCCTGGCTAGCCTTGAACCACAAAGGGCAATGTTTCTCAACCTGTGGTCATGACCCCTTTAGGGGTCAAACAGCCCCTTCACAGGGGTGGCATATCAGATATTTACACTATGATTAACAGTACCAAAATTAGTTATAAAGCAGCAACAAAAATAATTTTATGGTTGGGGTCACCATGACATGAGGGAATATAGGTTGCAGCATTAGGAAGGTTGAGAACCACTTGATTAAAGGAGCAAGCCACCATCGGGCTAGATTCAGAGATCTTAACAGGCCCCTGGGTCCCACCTCCAAAGACACTCCTACACTTTGGGATGTGCATTCTCATCTTGAGGCAGGGACGTGCTAATTTCGAAGCAATTTAGTATGCCTCAGTTATGTGCATAGGCAAAGAAGTTCCTATAATGTTATAGCTGGAAAAATGTATGTTTAATTTACTCAGTATCAGTATGCAAATAGGTCTTGCACACAATTCCATGCAGTGTATCAAACTGCAAGCTTGACAATCCACTAATCAAAAGCCATCCTCCTGGCTTTAATTCAACATGCTCAAAACTCACAAGGCTCTTGTGAATTATGGTAAAACCTATTAATTCTGCCTTTTACTTTTTAACAAAAAGGCTAGTTTCAAACAGGTCATTTGTTAAGACCCACAAAGTTCCCTGGCAAGATCAACACTAAGCATAACCCACATTCTCTAAACAAGTTAGGCTAAAGTAATGGTACAAGCCTGCAACTCCAGTGCTTGGGAGAGGCCGCGGCAGGCTACAACAACATAGGACAGCTTGGTCTACATTATGAATCCCATGGCTGCTAGGAAGCCTTATACTTATCTCACAAAGAAAACGGAAATGGAAATGGAATTGCCCTTTCGTTTCCTGGATTTACCTCTACTGAGACGACCTTGGTCAATACTGCTGCCATTAAGCATCTAATTAAATTTATTGCTTTCTGAAAATAACAGTGACCTAATGACAATATGCACCAAAGAGCAAATACCTCCATCTTGCCACCCCCATAGCCTTCCTCTTTCTAGCAAACTCATTGATTCTTCAATGTGCATTGTAATTTTTTGAGTACTTGTGTACAGATTAAATTTGCCAAGGAACCATTATTTCAAGGTCTTATGCGATGTTCAACCATTAGTTCTCTTACCTTCTCAACTAAAAACAAGATCTTTATTTAAAGATATTCATCCAAGAGAACAGCTTCACTGGGGAAAAAAGACAGTGCAAAAAAAATGCATGAGTGCTGGAAAGTTTAATTGTTAAGACAAAGCACTACATTATAAACATAAGTGATCTTTCAGAAAATAAAATTTAGTGCAAATCAAAACCCCAAGAAAGCACACTGTAAGCTTCATTTGAAGAATCTATAAGGAAGCTTCTACAATGGAAACAGTCCAGTGGAATTTGCCTAGAAAGAATAAATCCTGGAAATGTTAAAACGGTACAGAGAGCATCTTATAATTTAAAATGAGGTCAACCTAAAAAAGACATGCTGATAGGTCTTAATACATAAAACTGATTGGCAATAGCATGCTATATAGAGCAATGATTGTAGAAGCAATTTACAACGAATTAGTTTCAAGCTTTATTTACTCTCTTAGTTGAATCTCTACTGTAATCCTCAAAGGCCATTTTCCACATTTAATAAGGATTCCACTTCAGTCTCACAGCTGTTTTATAAAAATGATTACGCTCATTAAACCACACCCATTCACTCAACAACAAAAACGGCAATTATTTCATTCCTTTTCTCAAGTATTTATTCAAAGCAGTTTCCATGACATGTTAAATGCCACATTCAGGTATTAGCATTAACAGATCTTTTGAAGTTTCTTTCAGTGTTTTTTCTTTCTTTAAAAAAAAAAAAATTAAAAAGCAGAGGTAACCTTGCCTTCAAATTCTAGAGTGCAACAGAATACAACCAATCAAATTACAAACATATACAAATGAACTTAGAAGTGTTGCCACATCCGTTTCCACCTTTATCAGTGAAGTTAATGAGTGTCGACTGATCTGTATATTTAAAAATTCCTCCCACTGCAAGTCTACAATAACAAATTTGGACTGTTCTAACACCCTCACCTTCCACAGAATCTAATTCTGAAACATTGTTAGGCATTCTTTCTTAAGCTGGGGGATAAACCCAGGGTTTCCCACTGAACTTGGAAGTATCATTTTTCACCTTCCTAACCGATATACTCCCCTCTTTACCTAAGGCTGTTTACAATAAAGCCACAACCAGACATCCTTTCGACTTTAAGGTGCTCAAGTCAACAGGGTAAATGCATGAGACCAACTCAAGACTTCAGTAGCAAGACAACTTGAGTCAGCCAGTTAGTCCGCAATGCAATGACTCCGGTAACTGATGAGAGGTGTGTACAGAAGTGTGTGCTGCCTCCGTAACTTACAGCCACGGTCAGTGAGCCCAGCCACGGCTGCCTGCTGCTCTTTACTGCCGTCATCGCGATACTCACTAGAATGCTCACCATCTTCCACACTGTAGCCATCACCACGGCTAAGACTTGGGAGTTTATGTGAACTAGAGAATCCCAGGCAACAACGCTGTACAACTGATGCAGTTATAGATGGTCTACAGGCCTCTTCCAAGTACATTAGAATTAACCTCCTTCCAACTGATAACTGAGAGCAAATTATAACAGCAAATTGAATTTGCACAACAGGGTATTGAACTGGCTAGAATCTTTTTGCCCAAGGAAATTCAGACAAGACTTCTCAACTATTAACTTTAATGTGGCCAGCATTGATTATAGGATTCCATTTTCAGCCTTGCCAAATTTTGGTTAAAAAAGAACAAGTTCTAGGACAGCCTACAGAGAAACCCTGTCTTGGGGGGGGGGGGAGGACCCACAAACAAAACAAACAAAAAGCCTTCATTATCACTGTTAAGCATGGATCTAGTTTGACAATGTAGGTAAAACAACCCCAAATCAAAAAAAGCATACATTTATAGAGCAACACGAACACTGTGCCCAGATAGTGGGTTCAGTCTTTCTGGCTGTCAAGAATCCTAACACCTCAACATCCTAAACAGAGCACTCAAAGTGGAAGGTAGTCTAAGGAAAATGCTCCAAGAATAAAAGCACACCAACAAGTTTCTAATGTGCTGAATGTAAATCCTGGTAACAGGAACTTATTCGGGACGAACTGATGTCAAATCAGCACACTGAATTCTGACTTGGGAACAGCAATTGTCATATAATGAAGCAATTGCCATCCCAGTGCACAAAGAATGGACTGAAAAGCCAGACTTTTTAATACATATTAAGTTTAGGGAAAGATTTTAAAAGAAAACAGAACCCCAGGAAATGACTCACCTGGTAGTATATATCTAGTAAACAAGATACAGAAAGCTCATTGCTTGAGGACTGGCAATACTAGCAGGTCTACCCACAAGTAATCAAAGCTACCTAACAGCCCACCAAATGTTTCTATTCTGAAGTACAATTCTAAAAGGATGAGCTGTCATTACCTGATTTTCCACAAACTTCTCTCTCTCTCTCTCTCTCTCTCTCTCTCTCTCTCTCTCTCTCTCTCTCTCTCTCACACACACACACACACACACACACACACACACACACACACACCTACCTGCCATTACTCTTCTGAAATTCTAAGTACCAGGGCTTGTTAAATGTGGGGTGGATTAAGAGAAAGTAAGCTTTACAAGTTTATGAGCAAATGTTAAGAAACCTGTATATTTGTTAGCATGGAGGGGGTCTCAAAACACCCCTACAAAGGCCCTAATGGCTTAAGTGTTAGCCCAAGTACTGGTAGACATATGGGTAATGAAGAAAGGCCAGGTTTCAAGTCTGATTAAGACCACTAGATCTTCCAGCCCATTCTAGTGTCTCTGAAGCAAACTGTGATGGCTCTCTCTGGACACAGCCATCTGCCTTCTTCCCTTTGAGATGAGAACACTGTAAGCCAGATTCACCCTTCAGGCAGGGTGGGAAACTCCAGTAACCCTCACCAGACAATAAAAATATCTATCTAGAGGTTCATTCTAAAGTGTTCCACTCCTCAGTGGAAGCAAAGATCACTTAGCATCCACTAAAAACTTTGAGCAGGAAGAAGTCCAAGCAACAGGATGTAAGGTAAGATGGCCTTGCATGTGTTTGTTCTAAGCTGGGTTCTTGCCAACACCCAGGTCAGCCTTGAAATGAGCTCAAGAATCCACTTCAGCCTTCCCAGGGTTGAAGAGTACGGAATTACACTATCAGTAAAAGCCTTAGGAAGGAAAAAAGATGAAGGGCATACTTAAGATTGATTAGAATAGTTGGGGAAGAGGGTGAAAAATTCTAAGATGAATTCTGTTTTTAATTTAAATTGTAGAAACCAGAACTAGGGAAGTTTTTGTCCAGGGCTCAACAAAGAACCAAAACAACAAAAAACAAACCAAAACCATAAAAACCCACTGCAGGAAGAAGTTCATAATTCCCTCACATTTTGCAGAACTGCTTAGACTGGACAGTTTAGTGTCAAGGTAAAAACCCTATTTGAAAGACGTCATGTAAGACCTAGATTCAAATGAACAAACTCCCTCAGCAAACCCCTGTCCAGCCTAACCAGGGTTACCTACCCCTATGGTGCTGAGAGGACACGGAGGTCTCACTGGCCTGGGAAGACTTGTGCCAAACAAGCAGGATGATTTAGGAAACAAAGGACCTAATTCAGAGACAAAGGGATTCCTGGAAAGACAACTAGCTCAGCCTGGACAATGCATAATCAAGAACAAAGCTGACAAGATTTATGCAAATGGCAAAAGTTCAAGAAATAAGTCAGTGAGTGGCCAGAAAGATATCTAGGTCAACAGATAATTAACTCAGGTAGGCGTGAGGATAAGTTTTTAAATGTGACTTAATGGAAACAAAGTTAACATTAAAAACCAAGTTATTTATCTACTATTCTTTGTGAAAATGTTTAATCACACTGTGATGACTTCCAATCAGGAAGTTGAATCTGAGTGCAGTGACTTTCTACATTCCACCAGCACAGCTGTTTACAGACATTTGGCCTATTATATAGGATCAAGACCAATCTGATAGCAGCTCATGAACTAGGCTCAAACTGCCCCAAGCAAGTTTTTGGTGTGGTATTTATGGAAAACAGGCATAATGAAGTATGCTAGCTAATACTAATGTATTCAATTGACAGAGTGATTTATTTAGACACTTTCTATGATAGGCCAGGTAATCATAGATCTGAGGCTTTCCCAGTTTAAGTACACAAACCTGCCACTGTAATACAAAGGCAGGGATATGTAAACAAATGTGCATACTTTTGTATTATAATGTTTTTAAAAATGGGCTGCAGCCCTCATTGTATGTCTCTCATGAACTTTCAACTTTACAGCACTGACTTTTATCATTAAAATGTCTTTAGACACAATTCACTATCACAGACTCAGGCATCTGACCACAGATCGACTGCACCCATGGCTCACGTGACTAACAGCTCTTCAAGTCTGCTTCCAACTAACTGATCAAACTGAAAACTTACCAGGACTGAACACATTAACACACAATTCAGTAGTAACTATAAATTGTCCATCCAAGTTGAAATCAATGTCCTGAATGCTAACATAAGAGACTTACCAATTTGAGTGATTTCACACATAAAGCAGTGACCCTGACTGAACCCTGAAGTTTCACCTTAGCGCCCGCCCCTTTGGGATGACAAGATTTCTAGGAACATCTTACCTTTAAATCCTAGACTCAGTTAACAGACCAACCCCCCAAAAATTGACTTAAAAAAAGAGCACACATACAAATAAACACTATGCATTTTTTAAAATCTTCCCTAATTACACCAAAGCTTTAAGAAAAAAATACTCTCTAAACTAGCTGCAGTTCTATTTAAATTAATAGATTTCCTTAAGTCCACATTTTTTTTATTTAATGGAAGCTTAAAAACAATTGTCTGCAAATGTTCTTGCCCATTTTTCCAGATTTGTTTTTAAAAAGCACAATACATATAAAGAAAAACGTGGGTATTTGGGAAGTTACTCATAAAACTTAATGGCTACAGAAGTAATATTAAGACAACCAACAAGCACATTGACTACATTAAGTCATTTCCAATTCAGACAGGGATTCTTGGGCAAAATCAAATTT